>NC_064630.1:592518176-592821206 GCF_023864275.1 Schistocerca cancellata | reverse complement strand
TTAATTTTGGTGCTATATTCCCGAAAGTCAATGAGCAGTGGGTCAAAGAAAAAGTCATCATGACTTTCCTGGAGCTGGCATGCCTGTTGTTTTTATTACTTTTCAGAAGTTTCGTTTGGATGCCTTTACGCATCCTACATACAGTCCTCATCTTCCCCCTTGTGATTTCTTTAGTTTTGGAGTCCTGAAGGAAAACATTTGTTGCTGTCATTTCTCTTCGGATGAAGAGATGCAAGTCTGGGTACAGTCATTGTTCCATAGGCAGCCCAAAACGTTTTTCCATGAAGGCAATTGACTGTCCTTTTCTCACAATGGGATAAACATCTTAAAATTAATGGTAAATATATTTAAAAATAATAAAGTTTACTTACTTTTTGTGATCTCTCAAAGGCCTTTGATTGTGTCAATCATGGAATTCTTTTAGATAAGGTAAATCATTATGGTTTGAGTGGGGCAGTGCACAAATGGTTTAATTCATACTTAACTGGAAGAATGCAGAAAGTTGAAATAATTGGTTCATGTAATGTTAAAACAACAGCTGATTCCTCAAACTGGGGGGCTGTCAAGTACGGGGTCCCACAGGGTTCGGTCTTAGGTCCTTTACTGTTCTTGATATACATTAATGACTTACCATTCCACACTGATGAAGATGCAAAGTTAGTTCTTTTTGCTGATGATACAAGTATAGTAATAACATCCAAAAACAAAGAACTAAGTGATGTAATTGTAAATGAAGTTTTTTACAAAATTATTAAGTGGTTCTCAGCAAACGGACTCTCTTTAAATTTTGATAAAACACAGTATATACAGTTCCGTACAGTAAATGGCACAACTCCAGTAATAAATATAGACTTTGAACAGAAGTCTGTAGCTAAGGTAGAATTTTCAAATTTTTTAGGTGTGTCCATTGATGAGAGGTTAAACTGGAAGCAACACATTGATGGTCTGCTGAAACGTCTGAGTTCAGTTACGTATTCTATTAGGGTTATTGCAAATTTTGGTGATAAGAATCTCAGTAAATTAGCTTACTATGCCTATTTTCATTCACTGCTTTGGTATGGCATCATATTCTGGGGTAATTCATCATTGAGTAGAAAAGTATTCATTGCTCAAAAATGTGTAATCAGAATAATTGCTGGAGCCCAGCCATGGTCATCCTGCAGACATCTATTTAAGGATCTAGGGATCCTCACAGTATATATATTCACTTATGAAATTTGTTGTTAATAATCCAACCCAGTTCCAAAGTAATAGCAGTGTGCATAGCTATAACACCAGGAGAAAGGATGCAGGGTTAAATCTGACTTTGGCACAGAAAGGAGTAAATTATGCTGCCACAAAAGTCTTTGGTCACCGACCAAACAGCATCAAAAGCCTGACAGATAGCCAACTAACATTTAAAAATAAATTAAAAGAATTTCTAGATGACAACTCTTTCTACTCATTGGCTGAATTTTTAGATATAAATTAAGGGGGGGGGGGGACTTAAACATTAGTGTCATGCAATATTTTGTGTAATGTAATATCTTTTACAGACATCTTTTATTAACCTGACACGTTCCACATCATTACAAAGTGTCGTATTCATGATCTATGGAACAAGTATTAATCTAATCTAATCTACTTCATTTTGTCTGTCTCATTTTCATTTAATTGCCCCTTATACCTGTTGCATTGTGCAGTACACGTGTTGTGACTGTTCGTAGGAAAGTAGTTCATACAAACTCATTTCTTCCTGTAGGGTCACTCTAGCATCAAGCTTTTGGATTACATTGCAAACATAGTTGCAAATGATCCAAATGTTCTTGAGTCAGCTGAGCCAAACACAATTTTTGCACTTACCAGTGGAATGTCAAGTGCCAATTATGGAACCAAATCTTGGAATGTCATTGAGAAGAGCATTCTAAAAAATAAGATTATGGAAGAGGTAGGTCTAATGACATCAAAAGATCCCTTTATAATGTGCCAGATTAAAATTAAATTTGTTTTAATCAGACTATGATCTTATTTTGTCCACTGTGCAACATTCAAATTTCCTGCTACATAGTCATTATAAAATCATTTTCAATGTTCAGGATAAAATTGAACTTCCATGGATAAAATTCACACTTGAATTGGCTTCGCTGGGATGTTTCCATCCTCCACTGTTGCAGCGTATTTTTGAGGAACAATTCCTGAGAAAATTCCTTGCTAGAGGTATAATGATATATATTCACTGTATGTTCACTTGCTTAAATCTACCAACTGAACAGTAACAGTATATAAATATCTATTATAATGACTGAGACGTGCATGTCTACTGTTTTTCAGATTATAATCTGTTAGACCATCTGCAGTTACTGATGTTGTTCCAAGCAGTGATTACATTATTTCCTTCATACAGTGGGCCTCTACCACCAGATGACATCATTCAAAAAGCATCAAGACTAAACGGTGACAATGTTAATGAGTTCCCACTGAAAGGTGCCCTGGAACATGGTCTTGGTGGAGCTTCATATTTGCAGACAAGATTTACCACAAAACTGGGACATTTTATAGGTAACTATCAACGCGCCCCAGTTTTGTATTAGTAGCACAAAGTATCTATGGCTGGATGACTTGTCTGGCATGGCGGTTATTTTGTTTGCTGGATGCTACGTAGAGCTATGCACAATATTCAGTGATCAACATTAGGTAACTAAACATCATCAATTTCACGTAACTTAAATCATGTTAAGCAGTACATACCAGGGATGTTCTCAAGGGGCATGAATGTTATTTGCCCTACCTGTGTATTTAAATGGCATCTGGAGTGACATTTCATGGCAATTATGGGAGCACATCATTATGTAATTAATCGTTTCACTAGTGTAAATATTCTATGCGAATCATTGGTTAAGTGTAAATGTAAATGTGTGCGCGTGCGTGCATGCGTGCGTGTACGCGCGCACTTTCTCATCCTGCTACGCCATTCCCCAAGTGTTGTGGATGTGTATACATTCACTGCTTTGGTTCTCCTACAATGCTTTGGATGTCTGAATGTGTCCTGTGCTGCCTTACCTCTCACTGCTGTGGATGGGTTACATTCATATCTTGGTGAATAGAAAAGTTCAGAGTATTTATCATACAATGTATGCCCCTCATTGCACACCATCCTTAGCAAATAACCTCATTTAGATATCTTGAACCATTTATGAGATGTGATTCGTGTCAATTCTAAATAAAATGTTGACTTCTTACCTACATTTTATTCAGTGCAATATATGAATGAAAATCAACCATACGCAAAGTTAATGCAATGCATTTCCACCTCTGTGAACTCTTTAAAATTCCATGCAATGTTTTACTTAATTTGGTGCAACACAGTAAGTATGACAGATAACAAAAAGAAAATCAGTTCTTTGTCAAGTGAAGATATCAGACTATTATATAGCAGAAATGTTGGGTCTCGAATATTGTTACATTCCATCCAGGATTTTCCGTTTTGAAGATATCAGACTGTAAGATGTACAAAAATCAATTTTTTTCAACTTATAGTTTTTGAAAAATTGAATGATAACTATTTCATATCTGCCAGAATGCCATCTTTCAGCACAGGCACTAGATTTTGTGAGCAGTGAAGCCATAATAAAAGCTGCCTCAGAACGGAATGCAAAGCGTACATCTGTGGTAGCAAAAGGGTTAAAAAGGCTCCACTTAAAGCAACTGAACCAACAACTTTACAAATGATCTTGTCACCCTAGTACTCTTGTTGATAACTTTTACATTGATTATCTTCTTATAACATCATTGTTTTTGAATTTTCTTGGTGCATTGACCTCCTATGCAGTACCACAAACTCCTGCCAAGTGACTTCTGTTTTTGTTTGCAGAAGGTCGAGGATTGGAAGAGAGGTTTGTGGTATTTATGCTACTAAATGATATAAAAACTTTTTAAAGAACTCTTCTGTATGTGGTCATTCTATGTAAGAATTACACTATGAAGTGTACAGATCTCATTTTAATCAGAAAAACATATCCAGAGTGAATCTCAAAACAGTGCAGAAGAGAATGTAGTGACATTTGTCTTCAGCTTCTGATCATTGTCATTGTAGGCAGCACCTCTTCTTTTCTGTCGTTCAAAACAACACCAAGCCTTGATGCCAAAATACAGTAGATGGAGACACTCAATTTGTGTTGCTCAATCTCTGTACACTTAGCAAACCAGTGCACACAGTGGAAAATTCTCCACAGGCTAATTACCTAAACAACATTTTTACATGAGAATCTTTCCCCTGATTGGGAGAAAGGGGTGGGACAACATGTTACACCACAATATATACCTTAATTTGTAGCATATCATGTATTGGAGGTGGAGGTTGGTTGAGTGGATCAAGTGTGAATACCACAAAAAAAAACATGAAAAAGAAAAAAAACACTTGATGTAGGTGTGCAGCCTGTAACAACACTTACTTTCTAAAGCGTAGTATACCTTGATCCATTGTTGAGACTCATTGTCACAGTTCTTTGTCACTGACCTTTCATGCAGACTTTGTCTCCTACCTCACAAAAGAATTAAGTTGCATGTGTATTTAATTCAAGGGAAGCAGAAAGCTGAAAGTTGAGTCATGTGCTGTGCTGCTGAAAAACTTTATGTATTTGAAGCAAAGGTGCATCCTATGTTGAAGTAGTTTTTCAGAAATGCTTTACATTATGCATATAAAAATTAAATACCACAGATTTTATATTAGCTTTTCTTTTTTTCACTATGCAAGTGTCCTAAAATAATCAGTTGGATGTCACTTAAATAATTTGCATGTCTCCGACAAGTTATCCAACCGGGGAGAGGGGACCTATATTGTAACGTGGAATCCAAACCACATTTCATTTCTGGTAAAACTCCACATTAATGAGAGGTGATTTCTGGGTTAGTGTGAAAAAACAATGGTCCAGCCAGGATTCAATCCTGCAACCTTTCACTTTTCAGGCATGCACTTTACTGCTACATCACCAGGCCCACTACAGAATTTGGTCAAGGTTTGCTGTTCTCTCAAGTTGTGGTAGGTGTAACACTAGATGTCAATGACCTCATTTTTGCAGCAGTAGACAACTTCAGTTCATTGTAATTGAAACAAATACTTTTAAATTATATACACAAACCTTTCTTGTGAATCAGTGTGTCTATTAATCAAAAACTGATCAAAAAACATATCGTAGTTCCTGAGATTAGCACAGAGATCAGGCGACTTCGATTTATGTATAGAAAGAAGAGGTGGCTTTTTTCCAGATTACACAGTGCTATTTGTGATATCAATGAAAGTGTACTTACAGTACTGGTAATTTTTACATGACATGCAGCTGTTGTAACGGCGTAATGAATCTCACAAAATTGAGACAACCATTCACGAGTAAGAACTGATAGCCAATGAGGATCTTGTTCTTCATTTATTTTGCTTTGTAAGTAAAGTTAGCTGATATTGTCTTTCTCTCATAAAAAATTAAGTTTTGGTATTATTGGTTTGTGAAAGCCTACCAATTAATCTGATGAATGAAGATTCATTTTTTGGCAATTGTGAAAGAACACTCGGAGTGTGACCGGCTTTTTCATGATGCAATAATGTGTGACATCATAAGTGCACTTTTACATAACTATTGCTACTCATAAGCTGTGTTCTTAGGTTCCTGACTAACCACACATTTGAAAACTGTGACATGTTCATAAAACACAGCAAAGTATTTTTGATTAGCATGGCTGTAAATATGACCGCTGCTTATCTGAAAGTGTACTTTTATGAAATGCAGCACTTTCACAACACTAGAATTGTGCTAAAGTGCACCTACAAATGATCTGCATTAATATTTATAATATTTGTTTTCAGAAACATTTATCTGTCATTTTCAAATATGTCACAACTTACGAGGTTATTCATAAAATGCATGCTAATAACATCAAAAATCAGCTCCCTACGAGTGAAAGAAAATATCAGCTAACTTTATTTACAAAGTGAAACAAATGAAAAGCAGGTTTCTCATTGGCTACCAACATCTAATTCACAGTTGGTAATCTGGATATCCTGCGATTCATCACAGCGTTAGCAACAGTTGCATGTCACATAAAAACTGTCAACACTGTAAGTGCATTAACCAGATGACAGTCATATAATCTACACTAGTACATGTAACTGTTACTTTCAGCTGTATTTCAACTGCTAAATTTTCATAGAATTGTAAGTAAGTGCTTTTTATTTATGTGACTGCAGTGTTCAACCTCTTGTTTATGTGTTAATTCATAGCCTAGTGCCTCTTCTGCATTGTAAGTGAATGTCTTATTCATTCCATTGCTTATATTCCATCCAGGATTTTCTAATATCATATTTCACATAACATATTTCGCAACTGGAATGAAAACAACTCCTCCAGGAGCAAGTGACACCAAAAAGTCAAAAGTCTAGTCCTCCAGACCAGGACATGCTGATGACAAAAATAAAAAATAGAGAGATGGATTTTGCATAAATGTGCTGCAGACTTACATACAGAATGAGGCAAAGAAATAAAATACAGTGGTTGAAGACCCGTGTAGATCTGCATGGTCTCCTTGGGCCTGAGTGACATGTATTACACTGACATGCAGTATTAACTATAATTCGACACTGTCTCAAGCTACTTCTTTTGTATATATACCAAGAATTTGTAATCCATCATTGGTGTTTAAAACATTTGTGTTTACTTCCGTATTTGCTTACATAGAGTGTGCAGCTTTTTCAGCCTTTTTGAGCTGTGTGTTGCGTTATAACTACTTTCTGCAGTAGTTATAACTACTTTATGCAATATTCCTGTTGAAATTCTTTATTGGAGATTGCTTTCTCATAATTGTGAACTGTTTCTATGTCCTCTCAACCACTATGCCCAGCTTAATTGCTAGCTGGATTCAGAAAGTAGCTTCTTTTATAAATTCTCCTTGCCAGCACCTTGATCAGTTGTATGTTTGTTCTTATTCAGATACAACTAAAATCGCCAAATCACTGCAAAATTTCCAATTAATTGGAGCTGTTAGATTATAAATCAATATGCCTTTAAAATGAATTTGACATGTGAAAGAAAATGACACACCCTTTTCACAACCATTTGTCAGCATCAGTATTTTTTAATGCATTGTACGTGCATATTCGTTTATTTGCCCCCCCCTCCTCTCTCTCTCCCCTTTCGCCTCTCCCCCCTCCATCTCTCCCCCCTTTCCCCTCTGCCCCCTCCCTCTCTCCCCCCTTTCCTTCCACCCTCCCCCTTCCCTCCCTCTCGCCTTTCCTCCCCCCCCCCCTTCCCTCTGTCCACCTCTGTCCCTCCCCCAACATAGCTTATAGCAACTGTAGTGCAAAACTTACCATTGTAATGAATAACTTAAGGAAAATTACTGAATTTTTGTTGCGTTATCATTGCACTGATGTAAAGTACCTGCTCTATTCAGTGATGTACCACTGAACACAGATTCCAGTTTTATGATTATCCTTTCTCTAGAGAATGAAAAAACCTTGAATTTTCTTTTAAATTATTTAAGGCATCTTGCTTTTACTATGGCAAACAGAACTTTTTCATTTTTTTGTGATAAATCATATGTATGCCTGTAATGAGATTACACTGTATAATGACAGAACCTTACACTTGTCACAAATTGTGTATAGTTTTTCATATTTATTGTCTTGACAACAGTATGTTGCAGCCTTCAGTTGCAATATGCTACCATACAGACCACTGGCAGCCAACCAATTGGGTGCTTACAGTGCTGTGTTAATCAGTTCACACAGCCTATTAATGTGTTTATAGAGCTTTGTATTTTATATCATGAAGTGAGGTGACAGTTTACAAGTCTACTAAGAAAAACAATATTAACAAAAAAAGAGCCAGAGCTTTATTTCTTTGTTTCTCTTGCCGCAACAGGTTTTTAATGGGTTCAGTTAACTCACAAATGTGAAAGTACAATGGACTAGTTTATATTTGTGAAGATATGTCCACAACAATACAAGTGTATGTGTATCAGAAGATTGTTGGTTCAAATTATGCAGAGAGATTTTTTTTCCTACAAAGAAGGAATGGCTTAAAATGGCCGGAAGATGGAAGAAGCCAGGCTCATTTTGTTCATGAAGGTACAGTCTCTATTCAGGTTGAAACTTTCCAATTCATCTGTTGTTTTGGAGCTTCTGTTGTGTACCAGTAGTGCCTGTGGCTAGAGTCCACATGTTCTTAGTGCCTTGAAGCACGTGAGAAAAATCACGCAATTTGTGGCTCTGTAGACTTCCTCCAGAATGTTTACTGGTGGACATAGATAATTTCTGTGCCCTGCTACACATAAGATGTCAAGCTAAAAAAGTGTCACCAGTCTCGTGACTTTTGCGACAGGCTTAAAATGGCCACTTCCCATATCCCATTTCTCAGTGCCATGTAGCCATCTGACTACTTTTCAAAAGTTCCCAAGTCCAACTACTTGTGTGGATAACAAATATTGCAGTCAGTAGCTACACAGTAAAATATTTCACTGCCAGAAATGTCACAGTTAATAAAATCTTGTGGGCTATTATGCCGTGGTAGAATGGCTTTCACATTTAAACACAGTTTTGTTCACATCTGCAGAGAACATTTGCAAAGGTGATCAGAGCTTCTTTGAGCATCCAATTCATACCCTTGGTCAATACTGACTGCAGAAAAATTCTGCTTACACATGCTCCTGCACACCGGCATGATATCACATGGTTTGAAAACTGGGCACAATTAGCCATTGTCGACCACCATTGTCCACTGTTGCTATCACCCCATGGTGGAAGACTGGTACACATCTTTTTCAGCACTGTGATCCAAAGGTAATTCAATTTCATGCACTTCTCCTTCCTATTGGAATTTCTGGAGTGTTTTACAATCTTTACGGTATCTGATTGTGGCTGCCGGTACTTTAGCCCTGGCAGTCACTAAGAGATACCATGAAAATCTATACAGAGAGGCCTTGGAGATTGTAAAACACTCCAGAAGTTCCCATAGGAAGTAGAAGTGCATGAAAATGAATTACCTTTGGATCCCAGTGCTGAAAAAGATGTGTACCATTCTTCCACCATAGGGTGATAGCAACAGTGGACAATGGTGGTCAACAATGGCCATTTGTGCGCAGGCACTCAAACCGTGTGACGTCATGCCAATGAGCAGGCACATGTGTAACCAGAATTTTGCTGCAGTCAGTAGTGAGCTAGGGTGTGAATCAGACACTCAAAGAAGCTATGACCTCTGTTGAAAATGTCCTCTGCAGATGCAGATGAAACGTTGTGTTTAAATGTGAAATCCATTTGACCACAGCATAATAGCTCTGAAGATTTTAATAACTGAGTCACTACAGTGTCACCAGATGCTTCCTACCATCTCCTCTGTAATCAACACAGGACTACAGTCTAAAGTCAAACAGTAGAAATATGTATACAAGAACTCCACACTTCAAATTTGTATTGGAGAAAAACACTGTTTATTATCCTCTAATATTCCTTGTGAAATAAGCTTTGTTCATTAGAGAATGCCTCCAGCTAGGCAGCTGCTCCATGCTCGGTTAGGCAGCCTGTTCCTAAACACCCATGTACATTCGTTAGACAGCAACATCACCTTGGGAACGGAGAACATACTAAGACATTTCCCACACCTGCTCATGGGAATGTGCCTTCTGGAAACTTTCTATGCTTTACACACAGAGAGAACAATGTTATTGAATCCTGACTCCAGACTTAAAATACACCTCCATGAGGGCTAAAAACTCCTGCATCCACCAGGGCTGCTATCTGACTCCTCGACTTCATGAGTTGCTCACAACTCTACGGAATTAGTACTACTGAAAGGTTCTGCTGCCTGCCAGCACTGTCATTAATTAGTTCCCAAAGGGTATTCAGGCACACCAGCCATCCTGTGGAAACAACTTAACTTTGAGACCAACTCACTTCAGCCAGATTAGGGGAACTCTCTCCTTTACTTCCAGGCTGCAGAATAGCCACAGCTCAACAGAAACTGGGAAGCCAGTGTGGCCATTCATAAGAGCAACCAACACTAGCCGATAAGTGCAACCTGGAAGTTATATGTTACATAGTCCTGCCCCCCCCCCCCCCTTTTTTTGGTGTCCTAATTAGGACATTGAACTGGTAGCTGAAAAATTAACATAATGTGAAGGAACAATGGGTTGAAAAAGTAACAAACAAAACAGCAAATCAACACAGTGTAACTGATGTCTACTATCAATTGCTTCAAAAATGCAGTCATTGCTCATAGACTAAATAAAATTAGCAAATAATTTTAAAAAAGTTCCAACTAACAGGCCATGAATATTACATTGCAGCTCTTCACCAAAAATACCATTTCAACAAAAAAGATAAAAAATTAAAAAAACATAAAAAACAGAGTGCTTATAATTCTCCCAAGCCACAAGAAATAATTTATTGAGATACAAGAATACAAGTATGAATTCAGAAATAATAACTTGGTATCCATCAATACAACATAATAATGAACTAAACAAATGTCACAAAACGAAAGAATCAAAAGGAAGTTGGACTGCATTTTCAAATTATTAGCTATAATGGGTTCAGTTTCCATCACTGTAAAGTAAACTATGAAGGTGGAAGCATTGTAAAGAAACAGTGAATAAGTAGAGCATAAAATTTTGGTGTTTGCATGTCACCACATTACTGCAGTCAAAATGCATATGAAATCAGCAGATTAAAATACAAATAAAATATTGTATCAAATAATTACATTAAAATGAAGGCTTCATATCTGTTCAAGAATGGATACTGTTGCTGTCAACCCATCTAGTGACACCTTAGCATTTTGGTACCACAAAGAAAGGGAAAAATGCTCATTACTGGAAACCACTTACCAAGAAGATTCAAATACATAGGCGCCACAGGCTACCTGAACACCCATGATATTGGCAATCTAACTGCAATTCCACTTAACACTTTGAATATGAATTGCCTCTGTGTTTGGAGCGTGCCGATATAATCATTGCAAACTCATTGCATATTTAGACCAGTACATGGAGTCATTGATTGTTTGGGAGGATGCAGCATTTGACATAGTGGAAGTCACAAAAACCATTAGGAATGGTATGATTCTTCACTTGTGATTTCATTGATTAATGATGCCCCTGTGGGAATCCAGTCTTCCTCCATGTTCGTCAGCACTGTGCCCCTGACTTCACCTGTGATATCTGTTCTGTATGTCGCCTACCTTGTAGATATGCCAAAGACTGAGGAAGTCACAATGGTGCCCACTTGTGCAGTTGCTGTCAGCCACTCTCAGTAGCGTTACACCAGTGTACCGATTACTTAGTTTAGTTTCGCTTTCCTCTGGCCTCTACATTAGTTACCGAAAAATTCTTGATCTCCATCCATTCTTTTTCTTCTTCCCACTCTTTCACTGTGGAATATTTCTGTAAGATCCTTCCACATGTGATAAATGGCTAACAGCTTTTTCACCTCAGATGTGTAATTCATCTTCTAATTCCAGCTTCTGTAGAGAGATTATTTCTGAGAGATCATTATTAATAATCACTGCCAACTCCTCAGTTATACCTGACCATGTTCCAACACTTTAAAACATGAGTTCATCTCTTCAGATACATCTTCTAATTCATGTGAATCTTTCTCTTCCCCAGTTTCTAATGCTTTGCTATGAAAGGCATAGGACATGGCTTGAACCACTTCTTGTATGGATAAAACATACTTCTCCTGATTATTTTGTGAAAGATCATAACCTTTTGAGTTACAATAACTAGAAACCTTCTCACCTAGCGATCTCAAATTTTTGTCTTTCTACTTCTATGTTTCATGCCTACTTTGTTCCTTTAGTTCATTTTTACATGTTTGCAGCACTAATCTGAACTGCGTGAACATACCTTCAAACCATTTGTTTCTTTCTTCCTCCCATTCCTTAATCTTACACTCTTTCTTGGCCCTCTTCTCATCTCTTTCCTTTTCAACCTCCTCCTGTGCCCTCCGGTGTATAACAGTGCCGTTCTGTAGCTGTGCTGAGCCCAGAAGACATGTTGCCTATTACTGTCCAAACAATGTGGTCACGTGAATGCTATTGATGATACTTTAACCTTAACTATTTTCTTGTACAACTGCCTTTACAGAATTCTCTTAATACAGTGGACCTGCTATGCAGTGCCACCATCTCTAGCCGTGTGATTTCTTCTCCATCTGTGGAGGATTGACGGCCGAAAGAAAGCTTTGTGGTATTCAAGCTATGAAATAACTTAACTACTTTTTAAAGAACCCATCTATATTTTCTTTCTCCATTGTAATAGTTACAACATTTGGTGAACAGATCTCAAGCCAAATATCAACAGAACAGAAGAGAATGACATTTCTCTTCACCATCTGTCAGCTGTTTCTAGGCATTGTCGTTGTAGGCAGCACCTCCAGTTCTCTGCCTTCCAAAATGCCACCTAGCCATGACGCCAAAGCATAAGAGACCCCTTCACAGCAGCTGTCATACCTTGGTATTGTTTTTTGCTCACACATCTCACTCCAGCTGTGTGTGTTCACCAAACCAGTGCATACACAGCGGAAAGTTATCTACATGCTAACTGACCTAAGCAATGTTTTCACATGAACATCTTTCATCTCAGTGTGAGGAAGAGGTAGAATATCATGTTACATCACAGATCCCCCCCCACACTAAGATGAAATATGACATATAAAACTACTTATTTAACTAATTACAGTCAATTTATAACTTTCATCTCTTTTTTAACTTATTATTGTGATTAAACTCAAAGTTTATTGAAATCAAATTCAGTTTTATTCTTTCACAATACGAAACTTGCGCATGCATATTTCTTTGTTCAGTCTTTTCGATTTGCGATTACTAGGTTCAACGACAATTGCATTTCCATTGTGGTTACATCTATCCTCTCTCACTTTCTTAAACTACTATTGTCATCCAGCCATTTCCTAATTACATTGTTAGATTTTCATACATGGAGAAAACCCATAAGAGATTTGCCCCATTTGACCAGGCTCAATCATTCTTTAAGTATTTCACTCAAGGGTAATTTGCATCTCACTGTTCTTAAATCATTGTCTGCAATATTACAAGGTTCTCAAATTAATTGAGATTGGAAAGGCTTATGTCTCTAATTACCATACATGCAGACATTTTCCTCTACACAACTTTCCACAATTTTAGATTCCAGATTTGTGATAAGCCAACATGTACAGAAACAAATATTCAAAGAACCGATCATCGCCCAGGTAAGTCTATTTGATTTCAACTATTTTGGAGAATACTTAATTTGTGTTACAAATGGTTGCAATGCTGTTTCCTACCTTTGTAAGAACTGTGCTTACACCTTTTCCTTTGGATGTATACAGTGTTTATACGATATCGTCTTTGTGATGCAGATATCCCTCTGTTATATCATCAAGTTGAACACATATATTTCAAAACAACACAACACATGTAAGTCACTGACCTAGTTGACAAAGCAAGACATGTGAACACTGTAACATTAGAATGAGCACTGAGTCCAAGTCTAGCGGCCGCTGGCTGGCTGGCCGCTTAGGTGGCGTGGCTGCTGCATGGCTGGCAGGCAGCACCACATGTAGAGGATGCGCGTAATTGCGCGGCGGCACTTTGAATGATCGGCGAGTCACCACACTTTTCCCCCCTTTGAAATTTTTGCACTGGTCTTGATGGAGGTGGCCTGTAGATTGCTAACGTCCATAGGCATTGTTTGACTGGCCGTAAAGTCTCGAGGAGGAGGTTTCCCGTACGGACAGAAGTGTCCCCGATGATTAGGGGTCGAGATGACAGGAGACGTAGGTGTCGAATCTGCTGGGGCCCCGTGCACCAATCTGCCCGTTGCGGCAAGTCCGGTTGACATAACTGGAGACATGGGCGATGTGTCAACGTCGGTAGGATAGAGTTGCTCCGACAGATGATGGTCATCCGGTTCCTGCATGGGCACGTCTCCTGGTGGCATCCGTTCTTGTACTGGCACCGAGATGACGGTGAGAGGGCTGCATTGTGAGTAATGAGAGATGCCAAGATCCCGAGCGTCAGGTAGAGCCGAAGGCAGTGGAGCGGCATTCGGGACAGGCGTTGCCAGCACACGAGGCTGAAGCTGGTCCGAATGACGCAAGGCAACACCCGTGTCCGTCTGGATTTCATACAGGCGTTGGCCACGGTGTCGTAAGATGCGGCCCGGACTGCATTTTGGCCGCCTGCCATATCCCCATACCCATACAAGGTCATTGGCAGTGAACCAGCCAAGCGAAGGCACCTGTGGCCGTGAGGTGGAAGGCCGCAGAAGATGAAGTAGCGTGCGGGGCTGTTGGCCACGTAAGAGCTCAGCCGGGCTGTGGTCGCCCATGAGGGTGAAACGGTATGAAGCCAGAAATTGGAGAAGTGCATCATCAGCAGCAGAAGAAGTCAGGAGTTTCCTCATCTGAGCCTTAAGTGTGCGAACCAGTCGTTCAGCCTCACCGTTTGATTGTGGATGGAACGGAGGGGCCTGACATGCATGATGCCATGACGAGCACAAAAATCCGCAAATTCGGAAGAGGCAAATTGCGGACCATTATCAGTAACAGGAGTAGAGGGAAGGCCTTCCAAAGAAAAAATGCAGGCGAGAGCATTTGTGGTTGCCGTGGTGGTAGGCAACCTGCAACGGACAATGAAAGGAAAGTTAGAGTAGGCGTCAATTACGAGTAGCCAATAAGTACCTAAAAAAGGTCCCGCGAAGTCAGCATGAATGCGCTCCCAGGGCGTCTCAGGCGAAGGCCACGGTGACAAAGATGACTCCGGGACAGCGGCCTGTGACGCACAAGGGCCGCAGGCAGCGACCATGTGGGTATTTCAGACCAATGCCAGGCCAGTACACACGAATGCGCGCAAGTGATTTTGTGTGAGAGACACCCCAGTGCCCTTGGTGAAGGAGGCGCAAGACCGAAGCATGCAAAGACGCAGGTGCCACAACGCGCGGCGAAGCATTGTCGGTGGAAAGAAGGATAACACTATCCCTAGCCGTGAGGCGGTAGTGCAAAGCGTAGTAGTTCCGCAACGGATCAGAAGTCTTAGGGGACGGACGATCTGGCCAACCCTTCTGTATACAGCGTAAAACCTGGGAGAGGGTAGTGTCAGAACCCATAGCAGCTGCCAGCCGGTGTCCAGTGATGGGGAATCCGTCCACAACCTGCTGCTCGGCAACATCCAGGTGGAAACACAAAAGTTCGTCCCTATCGAACGCCAGATCAGGACCCATGGGAAGGCGAGACAGTGCATCAGCATTCGCATGTTGAGCCGTCAGCCGGAAATGAATC
This sequence comes from Schistocerca cancellata, assembly GCF_023864275.1. Classification (NCBI taxonomy): domain Eukaryota; kingdom Metazoa; phylum Arthropoda; class Insecta; order Orthoptera; family Acrididae; genus Schistocerca; species Schistocerca cancellata. The sequence continues at coordinate 592,805,905 of NC_064630.1, read as the reverse complement.
TCATAATTGAAATGAGACAAGTAAAGAGCCCAACGCTGGAGGCGGTGTGCAGCCTTGTCGGGAAGTGACGTTGATGGATGAAACAAGGAAACAAGTGGTTTGTGATCCATAACAAGATGAAATTTGGATCTATAGAGAAAAACACAAAACTTGGGAAGAGCATAAATAATGGCCAAAGCTTCTTTTTCAATTTGAGAATACTTTTGTTGGGCATCTGTGAGCATTTTGGAGGCATAAGCAATGGGTTGTTCAGAACCGTCAGAAAAACGGTGCGCAGGGACTGCACCGACCCCGTATTGAGAGGCGTCCATGGCAAGAACAAGATGTTGGCCAGGTTGATAAGTAGCCAGGTACGGGCCCTGTTTCAGCATAGTCTTCAATTTCTGAAAAGCCGCATGACGCGGACTGGACCAGTGAAAAGGCACATTTTTCTGCAACAGGCGATGCAACGGCTGAGCCACCGAAGCAGCAGACGGTAAAAACTTGTGGTAGTGTGCTATTTTCCTCAAGAAGGCCTGCAGTTCCTTAACAGATGTAGGGCGAGGAAGGGCATCGATCGCAGTGACAGTTTGCTGAAGCGGACGAATACCATCCCGAGAGAGTTGAAACCCCAAGTACATGATAGATGCCTGAAAAAAAGTGATTTCTGAAGATTACACTTAAGACCGGCAGTCTGTAAGACATGAAAAAGTGTGCGGAGGTTCTGAAGATGTTCTTCAGTGGTGGAGCCAGTGACAACAATGTTGTCCATGTAATTGATACATCCAGAGACAGGGAGCAATAATTGTTCCAAGAATCGGTGAAAGAGAGCAGGAGCGCTGGCAATCCCAAATGGCTATCATTGGTATCGATAGAGGCGGAAAGGCGCGTTAAGGACCAGAAACTGCCAGGAAGCAGCGTCGAGAGGAAGTTGATGATAAGCTTCTGACAGGTCAATTTTAGAAAAATACTGGCCACCCGCAAGTTTAGTGAACAATTCTTCAGGTCGGGGCATAGGGTAAGTGTCGATGAGGCATTGTGCATTTACAGTGGCTTTAAAATTGCCACAGAGACGAATATCACCGTTGGGCTTAGCAACAACGACAGGAGAGGATCACTCACTGAAGTAGTGAGATGGTCCAGCTCCCGTTTTACCCGATCACAAAGGGCCACAGGAATGGGCTGAGCCCAAAAAAACTTAGGCCGAGCAGTGGGTTTGAGCAAGATATGAGCTTCAAAGTCGTTTGCACGGCCTAACCCAGGAGAAAAAAGGGACGAAACTGTCGTCGACAAGGAATCCAATTGAGCATAAGGAATAGCATCAAGAGACGATATTGACAGAGTCATCTACGGAGAACCCAAAAATGCGAAAGGCATCGAAACCAAAAAGATTTTCTGTGTTACTCTGGTCGACCACAAATATGGGAACCGTGCGAACGACGTATTTGTAAGATACCTCAGCATTAAATTGTCCCAAGAGAGAAATTTTCTGTTTATTGTAGGTCGGTAATTGCCGAGTGACAGGTGATAGGAGTGGAGAACCCAACTGAAGATACGTCTGAGAATTAATGATAGTGGCAGCAGAACCAGTATTCACCTGCATGCGAACGTCCCGACCAAGAATTTGGACTGTGAGGAATAACTACCCTGGAAGGGAAGAAGTGCAACTGACAGACAACACAGAAGCAGAATCAGCGTCACGGTCATGAACATCATATATGCGGTCGGATTTGCAAACTGAAGACACATGACCCTTCTTTTTGCAATTGTGACACATGACCAAGCATTAGGGACAATCTCATGAATGTTTCATAAAACACTGCAGACATGAAGGAAGTTGCCGGGGGTTTTGCTGCAGTTTCTGAGAGGGTTGTTTATGGTTAGGCCGAGGCTGCGTGTGGGAGCGTACTGTGGCCACGTCAGCCGGCGGGGACACGCCGCATGCGTCGTCAACAGTGCACAGAGGTTGTATGTCCCCGACGTCACCCCATGCCTCTATTTGCACTCCAGTGGCGCGAGAAATTTCAAAAGACTGTGCGATGGATAGGACTTCATCTAGAGTCGGATTTGCCAACTGAAGGGCACGTTGCCTCACTTCTTTGTCGGATGCCGATTGGATAATAGCATCCCGTACTATGGAATATGCGTAGGATTCTTTGTGAACGTCAGTAACAAATTGACACTTTTGACTGAGGCCGTGAAGCTCAGCAGCCCAAGCACAATAGGATTGATTCAGTTGTTTTTGACAGTGACAAAAGGCAACACAAGAGGCTACCACATGCGTTTGCTTATGAAAATATATGGACAGAAGTGAGCACATTTCAGCAAAGGACAAAGACACAGGATCTTTCAAAGGAGCCAATTGCGACAACAATCAATACATGTGAGGTGAAATCCATGAAAGGAACCGAGACTTATATGTTTGTTCGTCCGTGACATGAAATGCCAAGAACTGCTGTCGAAGACGTTTTTCATAATCAGACCAGTCTTCCGCCGTCTTGTCGTAAGGAGGAAAAGGAGGTATAGACAACGACAAGAAACGGCCCACATTGGATGCCGCGACAAAATCGTGAATCGCCGATGTGAGAAGCGTTTGCTGTTCAATGAGACCTTGCAATAGTTGCTCTAAAGTAGCCATGGAAACCTGTGGGTCAACGATGAAAAGGAAAAATCCACTACCTCGTCGCCAGTTGTTACAACATCAAGTTGAACACACATATTTCAAAATGACACAACACATGTAAGTCACTGAGCAAGTTGACAAAGCAAGACATGTGAACACTGTAACATTTGAATGAGCACTGAGTCCAGGTCTAGCGGCTGCTGACTGGCTGGCCGCTTAGGTGGTGCGGCTGCTGCATGTCTGGCAGACAGCCCCGCATGTAGAGGACGCGCGTAATTGTGCGGCGGCACTTTGAATGATTGGCGAGTCACAACACCCCTCTCCTTCCCCTCTACATAAAAGAAATGGTACAGGCCATCCATCCATGGTTTCATCTGACCAAGGATTAGAGCATCTCTTCTGTGAGTTCATCTATCCTCCTTCTTTCCCATGTCTACATAAAACTGGATCAACCCCTTCTCAGCCATTTGAAATTTTATGCACAGCTTATGAGCCTTACCCTTATAACTTCCAGTGACAAAGTTTCTCAGTATCCTGATGATCTTACCTCACTGTTTCAAACATGCATTCCCTAACTCGTTTTGTGACTGTCATAGCTGGAAACGTCACACTTAAGAAAATCTCCAGGGCTGGTATGTCGTAGTAGAATGGATTTCACTTTTAAACCCAACATTTAACCCCTTTCAGTATAGAACATTTTCAAGGGGGATCATAGCTTCTTTGAATGTCCATTTCACACCGTAGTTCACTAGTGACTGCAGCAAAATTCTGTTCACATTCTTTCGTATTGTGCAATACAGAGCCTTCATGCATGTTATCTTTGTCAAAGGTAAATCACTCAAGTTCTATTGAGAATGATTCTAAGTTTGTTCTTAAGCTGTAGGTACTCTTGTCCATAATTATAAGACAAGACACCTCTACGTAATACACATCAGTTGTTTGACTTCATGTAAAAAGACATATGTTAATATCTATCATATTTTTCGTATACTTAACAAAAATCCTTTAATGTACTAGTGCAACTTTATTGGAGATAACATTAATCATTTAGACTAGTTTTGCTCCTCATTTGTTAAACAAGTGATTAGCTCTCTGTTGCAAACAATAAAAAACATATGAATTTATCACAGCCCAAGGTCTTTCTTGTTCCACTGTTTTCTTTTCACTGATTTGTCAGCATGTCACAGTCTCATTTAAGGACAGATATTAGCTTCCTTCCATTACCCCCAAACCCTCCATTTATTTGACATTACTAACATATACTTAATATCATAATACAAGTGGTCCTTTAACTTACCATAGTCTCAAAAAGATACTGTCTATGCCAATACATCATGTGTGTGTTACCCTAGGTTACTTGAATTGGCTCTTGGCTTTACCTGTGTAAACAGGTTGTAATTACTACAATGTGGCAAGGGTTTCAATAATAGAAACATGTGAATCTTGACAGAGGGAAGACAGAACCAGTACTTCTGCTGGAGAAGAATGAAAAAAAAATTTAAGAATAAGTGTGTTAGGACTGAAGAAATTAAGAATACAGATCCCCAAATGCAACTTCCCATCCCAACCCTCATCTCAAGATACCCTGCATGATGGGTTCTTCACTGAGACACAGGAGAACGAAGTATAGCCAACGTGCTGTGCCGTACGGTATGGACTAGTCTTGGTTTCACCCAAAAAGGCCCCAAAAAATGATGCTGACTACACTCCTATGGCTAGCCAGTAGAGATTGGGTAACAATAAGCCAGTCATCAGTAGTAATTAGCCTTTTGATCATCTGTCTGTAAGTCAGTGGTCTCTCTTGGTATTTCATCTCTGTGGAACATAAGTATCTCCATACTTAACAGTTTACGGTACCTACTTAACATCCTCTGTTACCCAATGTCCCCAATAAAAAAATTCAAAAAAGTACTTTACTCATAAGAGGAAAGGAAAGGTAGAAAAATCCCTTGTGCAAAACATACAAAATTACCTTTCTTGTACTCAAACAGAGCTTACAATCATTAGTAATGTATGTTTTTGCACTCAGATAACAGGCTTCTCCTTTTATTTTCATGCTGCAAGATAGAATAGTAAGAACGGAATGTAAATTATAGACAGTAGGATAGTTTAAGAGGAAAAAATGGCGTGTGGAAAACTACATATGAAGCAGTTAACTGAGACTGCCAACACTCCACTGAATTTGCAAAAGGTGCAAATCCTCCTGGGGATTTGAATCTCTTTAATACATCAATGTTGTACGAGCCCTTTTTTGTGACCAGTCTCTGGGTCTGCCAAGTATACTGTCTTTGGATGCGGTATATCCAGCACCTTGAAAGGTTCCGTGTATCTTTGAAAAAAAATTACTTGTTCCTCACTTTAGGTTAGAACTAGGGAGGAATTCCTGGACTAATACCAAGTTATCAACCTGGAATGCAAGTGTAATTGCTTTTGCAACATATTTCCTTAATCAGCTTTCTGCTTATTCTTGCAAGTTCTCCTTCACTATATTATGTTGTTCTTTGTGTTTAATGGGTATTGTAGGCAACCACTTAAACAAGTAACACTGGTTCACCAATAAAGCTTTTATTTCTTTATCTACCACAGATTAAGTAATACTATGATGTTAATGCAACTGATCCAGCAGTAATGTTTAAGTCGTATATTCTGACAGCTGATTTGTAATAGTTAAACACATGATTCCTTAGGCTTGTAACATAATGTAAAACATTTTCTTTAGCTTCAACCAAATATTAAATAAAAGGTAATGTGGCTATAGAGCCTCAGGTAGGTAATAACAAAATCAAATTAATAGCATAATAAAGTAACAAGTATAACTAAATGTATTTCTATCATTAAACTGAATTTCAGATTCAATACATAGCAGCATCTTAGTGCTTTTGATTATTATCTTCAACTTTAAAAAACTTATGCACTGCTGCTGAACCAATGATTATATTTAACGCTAGACTTCCTCCCCACAGCAGATGAAAACAGATGAACATATAAAATTCTTTATATTATGTAAATGTGTAAACTTTTTCAATTAAATCCTGTTTTATTTACAAATCAGTGAACAATAAACACTAGCTTTGCCTCAATTAAGTAATTAATCTAAATATAACTGTGTAACTAAAATAAATAAAGATACTTTTTTCCAGACTTGTGACTGGTAACATGAGGCATACAACATTCATAGATTCATAACATCCTCTAAATTAAAAATTAAATTATAAATTCCTCCTGGATCATGAGAGAAAATGCATCATAAATCTTTCCCACCTAAGTTTCTATTTATTATTACACTTCTTCCTGTAAGTATGGGGCATCTATATATAAGGATGTCTGATGCATCATAGACTTCACTGCTTACATACTATGTAATTATGATGTAAAATGTCTCTCAGATAATCCATACTTACTGCCATAAACCTTAAAATACAGACACACATTAATGTCACTATATGTACTGCCTCCACATACACTATGTGATCAATAGTATCCAGACACCCCCAGAAACATACGTTTTTCATATTAGGTGCATTGTGCTGCCACCTACTGCCAGGTACTCCATATCAGCGACCTCAGTGGTCATTAGACATTGTGAGAGAGCAGAATGGGGCACTCTGCGGAACTCATGGACTTCAAATGTGGTCAGGTGATTGGGTGTCACTTGTGTCATACGTCTGTATGCGAGATTTCCACACTCTTAAATATCCCTAGGTCCATTGTTTCTGAAGTGATAGTGAAGTGGAGACATGAAGGGACATGTACAGCACGAAAGGGTACAGGCCGAGCTCGTCTGTTGACTGACAGAGACTACCGACAGTTGAAGAGGGTCATAATGTGTAATAGGCAGGTATCTATCCAGACCATCACACAGGAATTTCAAACTGCATCAGGATCCACTGCAATTATTATGAAAGTTAGGCGGGAGGTGAGAAATCTTGGATTTCATGGTTGAGCAGCTGCTCATAAGCCATGCATCATGCTAGTAAATGCCAAACAACTCCTCACTTATTGTAAGGAGCGTAAACATTGGACGATTGAACAGTGGAAAAACGATGTGTGGAGTGACGAATCACAGTACACAATGTGGCAATCCGATGGCAGAGAGTGGGTATGGCGAATGTCCGGTGAACATCATCTGCCAGCGCGTGTATTGCCAACAGTAAAATTCGGAGGTGGTGGTGTTATGATGCGGTCATGTTCTCCATGGAGGGGCCTTGCACCTGTTGTTGTTTTGCGTGACACTATCACAGCACAGGCCTACATTGATATTTTAAGCACCTTCTTCCTTCCCACTGTTGAAGAGCAATTCGGGGATGGTGATTGCATCTTTCAACACAATTGAGCTTGTGTTCATAATGCACGGCCTGTGGCAGAGTGGTTACATGATAATAATATCCCTGTAATGGACTGGTCTGTGCAGAGTCATGACATGAATCCCATAGAACACCTTTGGGATGTTTGGGAACGCTGGCTTCGTGCCAGGCCTCACTGACTGACATTGATACCTCTCCTCAGTGCAGCACTCCGTGAAATCCTCCAGCACCTGATAGGACGTATGCCTGTGAGTGTGGAAGCTGTCATCAAGGTTAAGGGTGGGTCAGCACCATATTGAATTCCAGCATTACCAATGGAGGGTGCCACAAATTTGTAAGTCATTTTTAGCCAGGTGTCCAGATACTTTTGATCACATAGTGTAGGCTGCTTACACAGCTCAAATATTCAACATCGTTCATTTGAGCGTGAATATTTTTGAAAATTAGGCCTAGGAACATCATAAACTTTAGTATATTCGTTAGGAGCCCTCAAAATCTTAAACTTATTTCTGTGTTTGGAACTCCAATTTACTGGTTCCCGTTGTAGTCGTTTAACAGTAAAGATAATTTTAGTGGTATCAGCCCAACCCTTGGGTAACACTTCTTTAAATTGCTTCAAAAAGGCTATAGGAAGTTCAGAAACATCTGGTTTGAACTTTGGAAATTCCTTCTGGTGTACTTCAGTATTGCACAAAGAATTAATTATAGCACATGTGGATTCAGCTTTCTCTTGTACCTTTTGTTCAACTAGTGAAAGTATTTGGGACACCAATTACTTCACCAAAATCTCTACTCTGCTCTAAAACTTTTACTCATTTTACTATCTCTGAGGTTTGATTATCTCTTCAAATTCCTAGGTGGATAGTTCCTCTATATTTTTCATCTAACCATTTACCTCTTAAAACTGTTCTATAATTTCCTTCCTGAACAAATCACATTGCTGTTCTATTTCAAGCTGTAACTCCTTGGGAAACTTTACTAAGGTAGCTTCAGTATAAGAAATCTTATCTACTTTTGTAGATATCTTCTCTAATCCTTGTCCATGGAAATTAATGTTATTAGGTAACTCTTCTTTAGTGGTTCATATTATCAGCTACTTCATCTTTAGTGGATTTCATGCTATCTATTAATTCATCTCCTTGTGTTTGAAGGGCTTTAACATTTTTTGACAGTTTGACTAATGTTTTTTAGTTTTTCTCATATTTCAGCTAAACTGCTTTACATGTTGCAGGTGGTAGGTGGCGTACTGTAATGACAGCAATATATAATATACTCAGGAACCCTGAAACCCTTGGATTGTGTTTTACGATCAACAGCAAGAATCAGTAGAACGTACATTGGCAACATTTCCTGAGCAGATCACCACAAAAAAAAAGGGTCAGGCGTACCGCATACTGCCACTGCATTGTGTATGGATGAAATGATGTTGCCATCAGCCACTGTGTAGTAATTGCATAGTTAGCTGACCAGATGCTGCACTGCAAAGTGTAGTGAAGCTGCTGTTTTGTAGGTCAGCTGCTGCAGAGTCAGTCTCGGAGATCGCTGCTGCACATGTAGCATCAGAATCACCATGCCAAAATCTTTCATTTTGTAAACATAATATTTATGGCTCACATGTCAACAGTTATTTCAGCACTAAAATATTTGATTTTTGACCTGGTTGCTGTAGTCAAGTAATCTCGTTTACCCCTTCTGTTGCTGTAATTCAAACTTATTTGGTTTTTACTGAATCATAAAATTACTTCTTTCTAAATACTGTAATAACGTTTGACGACACTACATCGTGTGCTCACCTGTATCGTCTTTGCAGTTTACTTCGGTTGCTCTAGGCAAAATGATATTTTCTTTGGTTATTTCTTGAAAATTCTTCTTATTTGTGGTAAATCTCTCTTCTTTTCACACCTCTTATCCATGTTGTACACATAGGGCACCAAAATGGCATTTAATGATGCCATTCTATGGCTGTCTGAGCACAGAAGATGTGTTACATGTTACTTTCCAAACAATCTGTCACCCTGATGCTGTCTATGATATTTACACCTTATTATTTTCTTGTACAATCGCCTTTCCAGAATTTTATTGGTGCAGTGGACCTGCTATGCAGTGCCACCAACTCTTGCCCTGTGATTTCTTCTCCGACTGCAGAGAATCGAAGGCTGGAAGAGAGCGTTGTAGTATTCAAGCTATGAAATGACATAAATTCTTTTTAAAGAACTTTTCTGTATTTTGTTGCTCTAATGTAACAATTACAGGTGAACAAATCTCTTATTCATTGGAACAGCATCTCCAAACCAAATCTCAAACAAAACATAACAGAAGAGAATGGCATTTCTTTTCAGCATGTTTCAACTGTTTCTGGGTCTTGTAATTGTAAGCAGCGCCTTTTGTTCTCTACCTTCCAAAACACTATCAAGCTGTGACACAAAATCATAAGTGATCCCTTCACAGCAGGTGGAGATGCCAAATTACATTACACCTTTGTAATGTTCTGGGCTCGCGCATCTCTCTCTGACTCTGTACAGAGATCAAACTAGTGTGCGCACTGTAGATGCTTCTCCAAATGCTAACTATCGGACAATTGTTTTCACATGACCATCTTTCCTCCAGTTGTGAGGAATATTGTGTTACACCACATCTAGATTTTTTTCTCTTCATTTTTTGTCTCCTGCTCTTTCCTATCTGCCTCCATACATGCCAACAATTTTGCTATTAGATCCATTTTATCTGCACTAAGTACTTTCAGCTTCAGTCTTCATTTCACTCTGTCCAAACTCAATCCAAATAGATATTCCTAGAGAGTTATTCACACATTTGTGGTTTAAATGGTACACAGTTACAACAAATTACAGCGGTCCACAGCACCAAAGAGAAACTAGCCAGCAGCTCCACACTGTGTTAGGTGGCCTCTTCCCAAACTGTCCATGTACACTTCCTAAACAGCAATACCCATCTTGAAAACAGGCAGCAAATCAAGACTCCCCCCTCCCGCACACAGGAACCCACCTCCAGAAATATTGAACACTTCCCATACAGAGACATACTTGACTGATCCCTGACTACAGACTTCTGAAGAACACCTGCATACTACCTCTGCCCCAGAGGGCTCAAAACTACTACTGCATACCAACAGTGCTGCCTCCCACTTCCTTGGCTTCATGAGCTCCTCACAGCTCCACAGAATTACTTTAACATGCAGACACAATCAGCCTCCACTGCAGAAAGTAGGCACTTTTATTGGTCATTTCCTGTTAATGCTCATGGTACTACTGCAAAGTGTTGCTGCTTACCAAGACTTTCAGTAGTTTGTTCCCAAAGGGTATTAAGAAACACCAGCCACCTGGTGGAAGCCATTCACCTTTCAAAACAGCCAGGTTGGGGCTGACCACCTCACTTCCATTGGATTAGTGAAACCCTCCCCTTACCTCCAGGCTGGAGAATAGCTACTGTCTCATGGGCACCAGAAAGCTGTCGTTGGACATTCACAAGAGCTACCAGTACTGGTTGACAGGTGCAGCCCAGAAATGATAAGTTACAAGGTTTGCAATTAAGTGATGACAGACGTGTCCACGAAAGTGGATTACTCTTGATAGAGTTGTGAACTTCAAAGGAACTAATTTTTTAAGGAATACAATTATACTGTAACAAGGTACCACATTGAAATAAATTTTTCACTTCATGTAATTGTTTGAGTATTAATTATGAAATAGGGAAAAAGGTTTTCTGTGTCACATTGCAATGTATTTTTCATAACATCGTAATATACCAGCTTCACTATGTGTTAGATCTGCACAACCACTTCTTCAAAATTTTAGCATTATATCATCCTTTCTACATGCTCATTAGCTGATTATTATGTCTTTTGCGTGCTGAGTTGTGATCGATCTTCAAATACACAATTAAGTTTTAATTCTTTATTTAATTCTGCAAGTTGAGGTAGGAGGAAAATTCGAGAGTACCTTTTAGAAGAGGAGAAATAGATAGTGTTTGAAGGAAAAAGACTTGCAGTGCAGCCGGCCGGAGTGGCCGTGCGGTTCTAGGCGCTACAGTCTGGAACCGAGCAACCGCTACGGTCGCAGGTTCGAATCCTGCTGTGGACATGGATGTGTGTGTGCTGTCCTTAGGTTAGTTAGGTTTAATTAGTTCTAAGTTCTAGGCGACTGATGACCTCAGAAGTTAAGTTGCATAGTGCTCAGAGCCATTTGAACCAACTTGCAGTGCATTACATTCTTGTGCATAGATATAAGTGAATTTTGTAAGGGCATCTTTTCTTAAACTTATCCATTCTACCTTAGGTACTGACTACAACATAGCTTGTCCAAGCTCTGTTTTTGTATAATTGTTATAATTAACATAATTCTCATACATTTCTAGATCATGTTATTGTAATGAGGAAAGGTGGTTACCCAGTAGCTGTGAATCATTCTAAAGACCAGGAACCCATGAAGCAACTTATTGAAGACCTAATTATACCACCTGACAGCAAAGTGTAAGTGTGTGCAATGATGTAGTTACAGTGTTCACATAGTAAACCTACTTTTGTCGAATTTTAACTACCAGAAACAATTATAATGGTTATTTATTTCAGGATCCTTGTACTGGCTTTTCATCGAGGTTGTTATACACTAAACTGCAAACGTCTGCGAGGTCATTTTGACATGATGTGCAAAGGCCTTGAAGCGATGGGATATGCTGTTGTACCTGTCTCTTTGTCTTTGTGGTCAGATATTCCTGACTATGAGAAAATTCCATACCTTATGCAGAATATTAAATCAAAATGTGATATGACAAATAGTGAAGTAAAATTAGTTCAATAAATGAGACACACAGTAAAAGTTTATTGCAGGTATTTTGTGTTCATTTCATGAGTCGGACCCTGTTCTTTTAAGTTCTGGAGATGTGCATCTTCCAGATGAAATAGTGTGAACAAGTGTCAGGAGGTGTTCTATTATTAATAGGGAAGGGAGGTTGGGGGTATCAATTGGACAACTTAGTTGTGGCCAAATCAAATCAGCTGTTAAAGGAATTAAATAAAACAAAAATTAATATAGTGCAAGAGTCACAGTAAGCTAGACATAAAAAAGAACCACATTTACATTCTATGTCAAAAGCATCCACATACAACCTGCATAACTAACTCAAACTAGAAAAAACTATAAATATTACAAACATTAAACAACAAATGATGGAAGGAGTAAAAGTAGCAAGTCACCAAATATTTGAAGTAGAGCTGGTGTTTGGCTTATAAGCAAGACTGAGAACTTTGGTAGCTTTCAGACAAATCCTTCTTCAGAGTTATTTAGTATACATACCCTACATAGCTACATTGCCCTGACTATGCATTGCACCAGCACTGCAGCTTTACTATGCTGAGAGGTTGTGTCAGGTGAAGTGAACAAGGAAGTAGGGAGAGGATTGGAGAATGGTGGCTGACAAGAGATGCAGGCAGGAGGTGCAAGGGATAGATTGTGGCACCAGTGAGCATTCTGGCCACAGACAGGGGTAGTTGTGCACAGCTTACACTGATGTGGGGCAGTGGATTGAGGGGGGGGGGGATGATGGAAAGGAGGGTGTGATTGTAGTATAAACGGAGTTTAAAGTCTTGGGGCAGAGGTGTATGTTGGTGTCCGCCAAGGACTTTCCATTACCAATTGCAGATGAAAACTTGACAACCAACAAGTCCATTGATCACAGCTAAGTCTATGGTGCAGTAGACCGGAAGTATATGAAATTAAAAGAAGTGCGCTAAGGTCTGCTCTGCCCCACATTCACAGAATATGGATTCTGCACTATGGTCCCCACCTTTAGATATTAGTTTTCCTTCTTGTGACACCAGTTGGTTGAATGACTTCCAGATAGTACATTATTCTGTGTGGGAATACTGAAGAACGGCATACAACCTGTCGACTTTGGAAAATGACATTCCAAGTTACCACAGATAGTACATTCTAAAGCCATAGATGAATCTTGAGAAACAGGAATGTATTACAGAGAAAACAAATCATGGACCATGAATACCCATATTTCGAACATAATGTTACATATTGTCGGTGAAGAAACAATACCGCGTAAGTAGCAAAATAAGAATTTTACACGAGAGACAAAAAACTGTCTAAACTGCCTAATACATTTCACAGCGGCGCTAAATTTGCATCGTAGCACTACAAGGAAATATTGGATCAAATGAAAATGTGAAGAAAAAAAAAAAATACACTTTGGAAAGCTTAATTACGGCACATACACGGAATTGTCTCAGTATTTATGCCATGATCTGTTACTTACGCGGTATTTGTTTGTCAGTCTCCCGGCACGACACATTTAAGTTGGTATTTGGTGCTGAGAAAGCTAGTAGGAACACGTTTTGGAGCTTTAATCATTTTTTTATTGAAAGACTTCATAGAAACATTTTAAATAAATATATTGTTTACATAGCTACATAGCTCTTTTTGTGGCTGCTATTCCTCGAATATCAGGAGGAATAATTCCAGGGCGAGAGTGTAACTTCTTCAGAGGAGTTGACTGTAGACAGCCTATAATCATGAAATATGGTGTATTGATATCTACATCCACTCCTTTAGTATGCTGAGATCTATGTCATAAAGGACATATTGTATTGTGACACAGTATGGAACTTTCACATTTCTGTGCTTCCTACCTAAGTGATTACAGGTGAGAAGACTCAGAAAGAAGTGTGTGTGTGTGTGTGTGTGTGTGTGTGTGTGTGTGTGTGTGTGCGCGAGTGATGAACAGTTCAGGATAGAATGCTAGAACTGTTCAGCTTTTGGACTGCAACTGCCATGAGAAATAGCAAGCAAGTGTACTCTCTCTCTCTCTCTCTCTCTCTCTCTCTCTCTCTCTCTGTCATGTCAGGCTGCTAAGGTATGACTGCCGGCATTAGCACCCGGAAATTGCAGCAATATCTTCACTGCAGCAGCCGCAGGTGCTGGACTGACCACCAGTATGACTTACGAGGTGCATTCAAGTTCTAAGGCCTCCGATTTTTTTTCTCCGGACTGAAAAGAGATAGAAACATGCGCATTGTTTTAAAATGAGGCCGCGTTCATTGTCAATACGTCCCAGAGATGGCAGCACCGTACGGCAGATGGAATTTTACCGCCAGCAGCGAGAATGAGAACTGTTTTAAATACTTAAAATGGCGACGTTTTCCTTACTTGAACAGCGTGCAATCATTCGTTTTCTGAATTTGCGTGGTGTGAAACCAATTGAAATTCATCGACAGTTGAAGGAGACATGTGGTGATGGAGTTATGGATGTGTCGAAAGTGCGTTCGTGGGTGCGACAGTTTAATGAAGGCAGAACATCGTGTGACAACAAACCGAAACAACCTCCGGCTCGCACAAGCCGGTCTGACGACATGATCGAGAAAGTGGAGAGAGTTGTTCTGGGGGATCGCCGAATGACTGTTGAACAGATCACCTCCAGAGTGGGCATTTCTGTGGGTTCTGTGCACACAATCCTGCATGATGACCTGAAAATGCAAAAAGTGTCATCCAGGTGGGTGCCACGAATGCTGACGGACGACCAAATGGCTGCCCGTGTGGCATGTTGCCAAGCAATGTTGACGCGCAACGACAACATGAATGGGACTTTCTTTTCGTCGGTTGTGACAATGGATGAGACGTGGATGCCATTTTTCAATCCAGAAACAAAACGCCAGTCAGCTCAATGGAAGCACACAGATTCACCGCCACCAAAAAAATTTCGGGTAACCGCCAGTGCTGAAAAAATGATGGTGTCCATGTTCTGGGACAGTGAGGGCATAATCCTTACCCATTGCGTTCCAAAGGGCACTACGGTAACAGGTACATCCTACGAAAATGTTTTGAAGAACAAATTCCTTCCTACACTGCAACAAAAACGTCTGGGAAGGACTGTGCGTGTGCTGTTTCACCAAGACAATGCACCCGCACATCGAACTAACGTTATGCAACAGTTTCTTCGTGATAACAACTTTGAAGTGATTCCTCATGCTCCTACTCACCTGACCTGGCTCCTAGTGACTTTTGGCTTTTTCCAACAATGAAAGACACTCTCCATGGCCGCACATTCGCCAGCCATGCTGCTATTGCCTCAGCGATTTTCCAGTGGTCAAAACAGACTCCTAAAGAAGCCTTTGCCGTTGCCATGGAATCATGGCGTCAGCGTTGTGAAAAATGTGTACGTCTGCATGGCGATTATGTCGAGAAGTAACACCAGTTTCATCGATTTCGGGTGAGTAGTTAAGTAGAAAAAAAATCTGAGGCCTTAGAACTTGAATGCACTTCGTACATGTCTGTCAGGAACCACAAGAAGATCCTGCCATGCCATTCACTGTTGCAGACCTCTGATTTCATTTGTATTAATTAAATCAAAATTGTAATGAACTAAAGTAACTGAGTGAGTAATATGTACCATGCTGTATGTCATTTTGATGTTGTTTACTGTTTTTGATGTTTTCTTTCTAGAAAGCCTTTGTCAAGAACAGATACACGAATTTGTTACATGCAATATGTATTTTTCTATACATCAGAAATTAATAAACAATCTTGAGAGTATTTACCTGTAAGTGGATTTGCTTTTTATTTGACAATTTAAATTTGTTTATTGAGGAAAATACATGCCTAAAGCATCAAAGGAATATATACTGACACTAAATTTAGTTGAAAAAGAAATAATGAAATTTGAAAGCGTATCTTTGAAAAAGTTGATAAGTAACTAAAACAGAGTACTGTGGTGATGACAGATAAAGTACTCTGAAATTTTCAATATACATTAATGGAAGAATCTTCTTTATTCTTTTTTTATTATAAAAGCAATCTATCAAGTCATTAGCTAAAAAACTTATTCAGTTGAAAATATAATTGGAGAAAGATATTGTGCTCTAAACTACAGAGAAGGCGAGTCCCCTAAGTTTATATTCTGAGCAAATCAAAGCAATATATTCTTCTGAAATTCACACCCAGTGCCACAACACACATTCAGCTGTAGAGTTGCACAAAACTAGTGTAGATATCATCACTTCTACTGGTTGTCAGTATCAGTGTGTGCACATCATTATTTCTGGCAGCCACTTTCAGCTTCTTGTTCAGACAATGCTTCTTAAAAGGTGAGGTGCAGTCCAGTGCAAATCCTAGCTATTTTGGAGTTCCACAATTATTCCCTTGTTTTCTTCCCCAGGAGATCTTTAAACTACTTTGTGCCTCTCTGATCCTCAGATGAGATGGACATAGTTGAGTTTTCAGTGAGTATGTAGAGATGGTGTCTAGGGCTGTCAACAGTTGCTTCACTATTGTCTCACATTTCTTGCCTTTTGAAAGAGTTGGTTGTTCATAAGGATGTCAAAGATGGCACTAACGCACTTCCTTGACATGTCACTTTGTGTTTCCTCCACCTATTTGTCCATAGTCAGTCCCAATTTATTTAATGTGAAAGGTTTTTTTTTTTTTAAATGTGTTTTTCTTTCCTTAGGTGTCTGGTTATCTTTTTCTTATCTTAGATGTTCAAAGAAACTGGTTTGCCATTTAATAAAAGCTGATAAGCAATCTCATTTGCTTTTCACATTGGAATAGGTATCTGCTCAGTTGGGGCTACTGTTTAGGTTTTCCGACACCTTCTGGAATAAGTGGCTGCTCCTGCTAATAACGACTCATCAACCTTATCCATTGCTCCTTCTGAACCTGATACTTGGGAGGAAGTACAAGTGTTGTTTGAAGAGAGTGCTTGCTATAAAGGTTTTCATTGTAAAGTTTACAGTATTCTTTTAGTATGGTATCTGTGTGTCCTTCATAGGCAGCTTGTTCTACAAACTCTTGGAGTAGTTTCCCATTGAGTAATATTTGACAATATCCACAAAGCACTTACATTCATTGAGTTTTAGGGATTACATTAATTGCAGCAATATCAATAGGGGGGAGGAAGGTTAGGGTTGTACTTAGAATACAATATTTTTATTCCCCTTTCAATATTTTCATACAATGGGCTTCATCAAAGTTTAGCAATAAAAAACACACAAACACACACACAAAATTTTGAGCTTTCGCAACCCCCGGTTGCTTCGTCAGGAAAGAGGGAAGGAGAGGGAAAGATGAAAGGATGTGGGTTTTAAGGGAGAGGGTAAGGAGTCATTCCAATCCCGGGAGCGGAAAGACTTACCTTACGGGGAAAAAAGGACAGGTATACACTCGCGCGCGCGCCCACACACACACACACACACACACACACACACACACACACACACACACACACACATATATATATAATGTCTGCTTGTGTTGTATATGTGTGGATGGATATGTGCGTGTGTGCGAGTGTATACCTGTCCTTTTTTCCCCGTAAGGTAAGTCTTTCCGCTCCCGGGATTGGAATGACTCCTTACCCTCTCCCTTAAAACCCACATCCTTTCATCTTTCCCTCTCTTTCCTGACGAAGCAACCGGGGGTTGCGAAAGCTCAAAATTTTGTGTGTGTGTTTGTGTGTTTCTTTTATTGTGCCTATCTACCAGCGCTACCAGCGCTTGAGGAAGGCAACTCCAGTAAGTGATTATTTTTGCCATCGTTCCCCAAATCCCTCCACATGCAAACTAACATTACATTCTTCACCATCTAAAAAGTGATTCCAACCTTATAATCCTACTTATGGACAAAGGCTCCACCACTGTTGTTCTGAACCGCAAGGATTACCTGGCAGAAGGACTCAGCCAGACATCAAATATACCCACTTACAAACCTTGCCACAATGACCCCATTCCAGAAATCCAGCAGGATTTGCAGTCACTCCTCAAATCCTTAGGCCCATCCAAGAGCTTCTCATCAGAGTCCATCTCTCTTCTCACCCCTACTACTTCCCGCATTTCTACCTTCTACATGCCTCCTTTAAGTCCTTAAACCCAACCACCCAGGACGCCCCATTGTGGCTGGTTACTGTTCCCCCACTGAGAGAATCTCTGCTCTCGTAGACCAACACCTTCAACCTAATATCCGGAATCTACCCTCCTATATAAAAGATACCAACCATTTCCTCCACTGTCTCTCTGCAGGTACTGTCCCTTTACCACACAGTGCCGTGCTCATCACTATTGATGCCACCTCCCTTTACACTAACATCCCCAATGCCCATGGCCCTCCCGCTATTGAACACTACCTTCCCCCAACGCCCGACAGATTCCAAACCAACAACCTCCTTCCTAGTCATCATTACCAACTATATCCTCACCCACAATTACTTCTCCTTTAAAGGCATTATGTACAAATCAATCTGGGGTACGGCTGTGGGTAATCGCATGGCACCATCCTATGCCAACCTATTCATGGGCCATCTAGAGGAATCCTTCCTAAACACCCAGGATCCTAAACAAATCACCAGGTTCAGATTCACTGACGACATCTTTGCGACCTGGATTGAGGGTGAGGAGACCCTATCCACATTCCTCCAGAACCTCAACAGCTTCTCCCGCATTTGCTTCACCTGGCCCTACTAGATATTGACCTCCACCTCAACGGTGGCTGCATCACTACCTCTGTCCACCCCCGGGGGTTAAAATAGGCCTGCAGTATTCCTGCCTGCCATAAGAGGCGACTAAAAGGAGTCCCATACATTTCGGCCTTTGTGTGTTCGTCCCCCCTCAGGTTTGACCTCTATCCTTTCCAAATTTCTGTTGCTAGTGCCTGTCATTTGGGGAAGGATGCTTTACATTGTGTTTTTTGTTTGTCCATCATGCACCAAGATCTTGCATGCTGCTTATTGTCGTGTAGCGGGCTTTGCAACCAATGTCTTATGGGTTGCCTACTTCTCATCTCCTGCGTCATACTATCCTTTGTGCCAACGACAATTCTGGACCATTTTGGCAACCAAAATCCAGCGCGGTAGCCAGTCCGTCGTGGTGGGGTTGTCATGTACCCTCTTGCTGGTAGCCCCCTGACAACACAGGGATCACACTGCTGACACCAGAGCTGAGACATCCCCGCGTATGCCAAGGAGTAGGTGCTCATCCTTCTGGGGCACCAGGGCTCCTGGCAGTGGCCATACTGCCAGATGGCTCTTGCTGAGGCTGGGTGGCGCTTGTGGGGAGAGCCCCTGGTTGAAGTGGGTGATATCAGGGCAGATGACCTGCAATGAAATGGGTTAAATCAAATCAAGCTGGTGGTTGCTTGGCCCCAGCAGTTTGATGCTGCGACCTGTGATTCCCGATTGTTCCCCTACCTGGCCATGCCTTGGGAGGACTGTAGGGCGACTCTGTCTCATGAGCCATATTCGCCTCAGTTCCTAGTTTGCTGCAGGACTGATGCAGAGACCTTTCAAGCAACGAAGCCCCATTTTTCATCGAGACCTCCTTTTGCAGTCGAATGAGGAGCTACGTACCAACTTAGAGCGACGGGGTGTCCACTTTGTGTGGCGCGTGCGTAGGGGACCCAAAGAAAACAGGGTTGCTACCAATGCCTTTATCTTGGCTTTTGAGGGTGACTTGTTGCCTGAAAAAGTCAAGGTGATGGTTTACTGTTGTGACGTGAAACCATACATCCCTCCTCCCATATGGTGCTTCAAGTGCTGGAGGTTTGGCCACGTGTCATCTCACTGTACCTCCAGCACCACATGCAGGGATTGCGGTCATCCTCTGCACCCAGGTGCTCCATGTGTGCCTCCTCCCACGTGTGTCAAATGGGGGATGCACCACTCCCCCTGCTCACCTGACTTCCCTGTTCTCCATAAGGAGCGATGAATCATGGAAATAAAAACACTGGACAGGCTCACCTATCAGGGTGCCAAGAGGAAATATGAACAGCTTCATCCTGTGCAGATGACTACCTTGTATGCTGCAACTGCAACATCGTTGCCCCCGCTGGTGATGGCTGTCCCTGCGGTTGTTAAGCCACCAGTGGTCCCTCAGGGCTGCCCTGGCTCTCCCCCTGTGTCTGTAATGGGGAAACTGCTTCTGGTGCTCCCAAGATACCTCCTCTGGGAGACCAACCCCCTAAACTGTCAGGGATAATGGACCCTTCGCCCCCCCCCCCTCCCCCCGCCGGAGGTACACCAGCCTCCTCCGGCTTCTCTCGCACTATGGCATCCTCCAGCATGACAGCTTACATTAGTCAGTGGCTCAAGGCGCCGGGAGCAGCAGATTGCAGAGCTTCCCGCTCTTTGTCTGTCCCTGGTCCTCCTCCTGAAACTCCCTGCCAGGTTGCTCCTAAGGAGCAGCGGGAGGAGGAGAGGAAGTAGAAGAAGAAGAAGGACAAGGACAAGGATGATTTGCAGGTTTTGGCATCCCCCTACGACCTCAATCTTACTTCTTCCTCAGACGCAGTGGTCATCGATTCAGGCTCTCCTTCGGTGGCAGTAGATGTCCCAGTGGCATAATCTGCCTCCTCAGACCCTTCGTGCCTTTTTCGGCCATGGACAATATCATTCTCCAGTGGAATTGCAGCGGTTTTTTCCAGCACCTTGCTGAGCTCTGACAACTTCTCAACCTTCCCCCTTTCTTTTGCATTGCTCTCCAGTATACTTGGTTTCCAGTGTTGTGAAGCCCCACCCTCTGCGGCTATCGGGGTTATTATAAGAACAAGAGAGGGTATCTGGTGGAGTCTGCATCTATATCCTTAATTCTCTTCACAGCGAGTGTGTCCATCTTCAAACACCTTTAGAGGCTGCTGCTGTTAGGGTGTGGACACCACAGGCTGTTACTGTCTGCGGTATCTATCTTCCACCAGATGGTGATGTCCCACAGCATGTATTGGCTGCGCTGATAGCCCAACTGTCACCATCTTTTCTGTTACTGGGTGACTTCAACACCCATAACCCTTTGTGGGGTGGATTGGTGGCAACAGGCCAAGGCACTGTCATTGAGCAAGTGTTGGCACAGCTCGACCTTTCTCTTTTAAATGATGGTGCCTCCACACATTTCATTGTGGCACATGGCACGTACTCAGTCGTCGACCTTTCAGTCTGCAGCCCTGGCATTTTACCATTTGTCCAATGGAGTTCACATGACAACTTGTGTGGTAGTGACCACTTTCCGATCTTTCTGTCACTGCTCCAGCGCCTCCCCAGATGGGCTTTGAATACGGATGACTGGAACTTGTTCGCCTCCATTGCCACTGTTGAGCCTCTTTCTCATGTACCATTGATGTAGTGGTTCACACGGTCACCACCTCTGTCGTTTCTGCAGCAGAATCTGTAATTCCCTGTTCTTCTGGGTCCCCTCGGCAGAGGATTGTGCCTTGTTGGTCACCAGAGATTGCTGAGGTGATTCGCTATCACAGGCGGGCCCTCCAATGTCATAAGCAGCAACCGTCACTGGACCGCCTAATTGAATGTAGTGGCTCCCTGGCCGAGCTCAACACCTTATTCACCAACGGAAGCAGGAGTGCTGGAAAAGTATGTCTCCACCTTTGGCATCCGTACCTCTCCATCGCAGGTTTGGGCCAAGATTAGGCAACTCTATATCTATCAGACTCCCGTTGGCATACTTGGGCTTTCCCTTAATGGAACAGTCTGTACTGACTGCGACATGATTGCAAAACTCTTAGCAGAGCATTATGCTCAGAGTTCTGCTTCTACAAATTACCCGCTAGCCTTCTGCTCCCTGAAAGAGTGGTTGGAACGTCGGAGCCTTTCATTCCATACGTGCCACCCTGAATCGTACAATGCTCCATTCAGTGAGTAGAAATTCCAAAGTGCCCTAGCCACTTGCCCTGATACGGCTCCTGGGCCGGATCGCATCCACTATCAGATGCTCAAACACCTCTTGGTGAACAGCCAGCGTATCTGGGTTGAGGGTGAGTTGCCGTCTCAATGGCAGGAAAGCACCATCATCCCCGTATTGAAACCTGGCAAGAACCAACTGGAGGTAGACAGCTACTGCCCTATTAGCCTCACCAACATTCTGTGCAAGTTGCTCGAACACATGGTGAGCTGGAGGCTGAGTTGGCTACTTGAGTCTCGAGGCCTTCTGGCTCCGTCCCAGGGTGGGTTCCGTAAGGGCCGCTCTCCCACCGATAATCTGGTCTGTCTGCCTGTAGTCTGCTATTCGTATGGCATTTGCCTGCCGACAGCATCTGGTTGCCGTCTTTTTTTACATGTGGAAGGCATATGATATAACATGGCGACATCACATCCTCACCACACTTCATGGGTGGGGTCTTAGGAGCCCATTCCTGATTTTTATTCAGAATTTTCTGTCACTTCGTTCCTTCTGCATGCAAGTTGGTCCCTCCCATAGTTCCTCCCGAGTCCAGAAGAATGGGGTCTATCTTGAGTGTCTGCCTCTTTTTAGTTGCTATCAATGGGCTTGCTGCAGCTGTGAGAATGTCCATATTGGTTTCTTTGTATGCTGATGACTTTTGCCTGTACTATAGCTCCACTGGCATTGTGGTTGCTGAACGGCAGCTGCAGGGCGCTATCCGCAAGGCACAGTCTTGGGCTGTATCGCGTGGCTTCCAGTTTTCGGCCGTCAAGACTTGTGTCATGCATTTCTGCAGGCATCACACTATTCACCCTGAGCCACGGCTTTATCTTTACAGTGAATCTCTTACTGTGGTGGAGATTCATCGGTTTTTGGGATTGCTTTTTAATGCCTGGTTGACTTGGCTCCCTCATATTTGGGAGCTTAAACAAATGTGTTGGTGCCATCTTAACACTCTATGTTGCCTGAGTCTCACCAACTGGGGTGCCGATTGGTCTACCCTTCTACAACTTTATCAGGCATTGATTCAGTTCCATCTCCATTATGGGAGCCTAGCTTATGGTTCGGCATCACCTTCCATGTTGTGGTTGCTTGATCCCATACTTCACTGCGGGATCCGCCTCGCAACTGGCGCTTTCTGCACAAGCCCTGTAAACAGCATCCTTGTGGAGGCTGGTGTCCCTCCATTGTGGATCTGGTGCCAGCGACTACTGGCTGCTTATGCTGCACATGTTTATAGTTTTCCGGCATCCAAATTACTGTCTCCTGTTCCCCAGCTCGGTCATCCATCTTCCAGAATGGTGGCCCCAGGCAGGGTGTACGATCGCGGTTCACGTCTGGGCTCTTCTCTCTGGGCTTGAGTTTTTCCCTCTCCCACCTCTTTTCCAGGCCCATCTACATCTACCCCCATGGTGTGTGCCCCGCCAATGCCTTCAGCTGGATTTGGCAGAAGGCCTGAAAGACTCAGTCCCAGCCGAGGCCCTCTGCCGACGCTTTCTTTCCATCCTTGCCACGTTTCAAGGTTCTGCTGTTGTGTACACCGAAAGTTCAATGGTTGCTGGTTGAGTTGGGTATGCTTTTACTCTTGGGGAACAATCTGATCAGCACTCATTGCTGGATGGCTGCAGTGTTTTCACTGCAGAGCTCGTCGCCATCTCTCATGCCCTAGAGTATACCCACTCCTGTTCAGGTGAGTCCTTCGTTATCTGTAGTGACTCCCTCAGCGGTTTATGAGCTATCAACTTGTGTTTTCCTCGCTCTCATCTGGTGGTGGCTATCAAGGAGTCCCTCCATACTCTTGACCGTTGCGGCCGCTCCGTGGTCTTTGTGTGGACCCCGAGTCGTGTCGGCATCCCGGGTAATGAACAGGTTGACACACTGACCAAACAGGCTGTTGATGCACTGGCCCTGGAGATTGGCCTTTCAGAGTGTGATCTCCAGTCAGTTTGCAGCAGAAGGTCCTTGGTGCCTGGAGTGATGAATGGCGCATACTGCCTTCACCCAACAAACTTCGGGTTATCGAGGAAACTGCAGGTGTGTGGTGCTCCTCCAAGCGAGCCTCTCGCAAGTACTCAGTTGTTCTCTGCTGACTACACGTTGGCCATACCTGGCTGACACACGGGCATTTATTGTGCCGCGAGGACCCATCTCTGTGCCGCTGTGGATCAGCATTGACAGTGGTCCACATCTTTTTGGACTGTCCACTTTTAACTGTGCTCAGGCAGCAGTTTGTGCTGCGTGATACACTCCCTGCACTTTTAACAGATGGTGCTGCCATGGCAAGCTTAGTTTTGAGTTTTATTCATGCAGGGGGATTGTAGTGCTTGATCTGAGTGTTTGTGTCTTTTTTTGTGTTGAATCTGGCCTTCGGCCTACAGTTTTAGATTGGGGTTTATAGTGTGTCTCTTGGTGGTTGGCTTTTCCTTTTTTTGTTACCATAGTTGACCAACCATTGTAACACTCTCTGTGTTTCTTAACTCCTCTTTTCTGGTCTTTGTCTATGTCCTTCTTGTTCTGTGTCGCCCCTTGTCATCTGTGTTGCTTGTTGTTTTTCTTCTTTGTGGGTGTTTTTGGTTGTGGAGAAAGGGACTGGTGGCCTTTGTAGTCTGGTCCCTTCAACCCCCACAAACCAACCAACCTCTGTCCATATCAAATCTACTAACCACCAGCAATACCTCCACTTCGACAGCTGCCACCTGTTTCGTATCAAGAAGTCCCTTCCATACAGCCTAGCCATATGTGGATACCATTAATCCTACACAATCAAATTGATAAGTCTCCCTGCATCACTCTCCCATATTTTCATGTGTTATTTCCCGCACCTTTCTGGTACCACACGATCTTGTATCTCATTCTACGAACCCCTTCCCACCCCCCAGTCTTTCTCCATTCTATCCCAGTTTGCACCCAATAATTCCACCTCTTCCAGCTATATTTGATATCTCCTTCTTCACGCTTGCCCACCCTCAGATCTGCTACCCATATAATCTTTTCTTTGATTCATTGTGACTTCACACCAATTTTAGTGAGTTTTCGTCTTTTGCTGTCGTCAACTCCCTCAGATTTCATCACGTTTCCCCTTTTTGCATCCATTTCATCTGTCTTGTGATTTTTTTGTGTATTTTTGCGAATTTTTCTACATTATTTATGTAATTTTTCGCGTTTTTATCCACCACCACGGATCCTTGCTCCTTCCATCTGCATCAGTACAGAAAATTTTCCTTAACCCTAGCCAGAACCCAGTCCCACATACTGTTTCTGCATTGTTGCTTGGCTCATGGAATCCCCCCAAATGGCCTTACTGTCAAATTACTCATCTCCGGGTGCCACCATTCCTTTCACAATTACATTCATCTGTTCAGATCCTGCCAATCCTTAGCCCTTACCAACGTAGTCCTGGAAAACTATATCAACCAAGCCCAAACCTCCTTGCAGTACCTACTCTTCATCCGTAAAATTCTCCTGCTATGCAATCCCAAGTTCGTGAAACCCATAACACACACTTAAACTCTTTCCATCCAGGAACTATAGCAACATGCGCAACGCCACCTCAGAAAGTTCTCCATCCTTCTCACTTCCTACTCCTGCATTGGATTACCAGTGTTCACCACCTCTAAAACAACCTCCAAACCTCCTCCACGTCCCCTCATAGCTGACAAACCCTCTCTCACAGACCTACTACATTTACCCCACCTCCCAAAACTTACTCCCACCACCACACAGAATCCAGAACCAAAACAGACCCAAGACTCAGTAATGAACCTTTCCTCCAGAAGCCTTAGCCCCACAGAAATATCAGTCCTTGCCAAAAACCTCACCTTTTGCCCCGTTCCCAAACTCAATCATGCAGGACTTGTTAAAGATCTTCTACCCTTCTCCTGGTCCCTAAAGAGGAAACACTTTTTCACCAACAACCGTACCAGTCAGACTCAACCAAAGACCAGTGGTGAACCCAGCCTAAATCAGTTCACTCCTTCATCCAACCGTGATCCACATCCACTGCCCCCAAATCACCCCCAGGTAGCTTTCCAGAATTTCTTAACCTTGAACCTTGCCTCACAATCATTCCCCAAATCCCGCAATATGCAGACTAACTTTACATCTGCAGAAAGAACTAAAGTCCACCATCTAAAAAGTGATCCCGACCTTATAATCATACCTGCAGACAAAGCACCCACCACTGTTGTTTTGAACTGCAAGGATTACCTGGCAATAGGACTCCAACAGCTGTCACATACATCCACTTACAAACCTTGCCACAGTGACCCCATTCTAGTGAGCCAGCTGGATCTCCAGTCACTCCTCATATCCTTAGGCCCATCCAAGAAACTCTCCCCAGAGTCCATCTCTCTGCTCACCCCATACTCCTATCTTCTACATGCATGCTGAAGTCCATAAACCCAACCACCCAGGACACCCCATTGTGGCCAGTTACTGTGCCCCCACTGAGAGAATCTCTGCTCTTGTAGACCAATACCTTCAACCTATTACATGGAACCTACCCTATTAAGGGGGGTAGGACATCAAACAGGCCGACTTGGAGCAGGAGAGGCACCACAGGACATTTTAATTTCCACTGTCGATACTTTTACAAATAAATTCGTAAAACTTTAACAGCATGACCAGGAAGGATTCAGGATTCATACTAATAGCAGTGGAAGCTCAAAAACGTAACAAAACACATTTTTTTTTTTACATGTGAAATTTCATCATTTTTTCACTTGCTATTGGCTGCAATTGTTGCTATAGGTACACTTTTCTTCCTAAGTAAGAGAGATTCTTCAATGACTTTTGCACAGCATACAAACCATTGTTACAGGTGTATGAAACTCTAGAAGTTATTTGATTTATGAAAAAATGAATGAACTGTTACATTTTAAACTTCATCTTTAGAAAAAATTCAAGTTTTATAGTTAATTATCTCAATTTTTTCCACAGTTTTTTAATAGATTTGGAAAATTGTAGAGTTTCATACACCTGTAACTACTGTTTGTATGCTATGAAAAAATGATGAAATTTCACATTTTTTAAAAAGGTATTTTGCTACTTTTTTGAACTTCAGCTGCAATGAGTGTGAGTCCTCAATCCTTCCTGGTCATGGTGGCAAAGTTTTATGAATTTATTTCTAAAAGTATAGACAGTAGAAATTAAAATGTCCTGTGGTGACTCTCCTGCTCCAAGTCGGCCCGTTTGACGTCCTACCCCCCTTAAAAGATATCACCCATTTCCTCCACCGACTTTCCACAGTTCCTGTCCCTTTACCACATGGTGCCCTGCTCGTCACTGATGCAATTTCTCTTTACACTAACATCCCTAATGCCCATGGCCTTACCACTGTTGAACACTGCTTTTCCAAACACCCGATGGATTCCAAACCAACAACCTCCATCCTTGTCATCATGACCAGTTATATCCTCACTCACAATTACTTCTCCTTTGAAGGCATTACCTACAAATAAATCTGGTTCACAGCTATGGGCACCCACATGGCACCATCCAATGCCAACCTAATCATGGGCCATCTAGAGAAATCCTTCCCAGACACCAAAAATCCTAAACCCCTCACCAGGTTCAGACCCATTGATGATATCTTTGCAATCTGGATTGAGGGTGAGGACACCCTATCCACATTCTTCCAGAGCCTCAACGCTTTTCCCCCATTTCCTTCACCTGGTCCTAGCCGACCCAACAAACCACTTCCTAGATGTTGACCTCCACCTCAAAGACGGTTACATATCAAACTTACTAACCACCAGCAATACCTCCACTTCCACAGCTGCCACCCATTCCATGTCAAGAAGTCCCTTCCATACAGCCTAGCCACCCATGGTCGTCACATCTGCAGTGGCCTCTCGAAATATACTGATGATCTCACTGAATCCTTCACAGACCATAATTATCCTCCCAACCTTGTATGAAAACAAATCTCCCGTGCCTTATGTTTCCAGTCTCCCGCCACCTCCCAAAGTCTCACTGTATGTTCATGGTGGAGCATTACCTTTGTAACTCAGTACCACCCTGGACTGAAGCAACCGAATTACATTCTGTGCCAGGGTTTTGACTACTTCTCATCATGCTCTAAAATGAGAAATGTCCTGCCCACTATCCTTCCCACCCCTCCCACAATGGTATCTCTCTGTCCACCAAACCTACACAATATACTCCTCCATCCCTACACAACCCCTGCTCCCAACCCCTTACCTCATGGCTCATATCCCTGTAATAAACGTAGATGCAAGACCTGTTCGATACATCCTCCCATCACCACCTACTCCAGTCCAGTCACAAACATCACCTATCCCATCAAAGGCAAGGCTACCTGTGAAACCAGTCATGTGATCTACAAGCGCAGCTGCAACCACCATGCTGTATTCTATGTGGGCATGACAACCAACAAGCTGTCTGTCCACATGAATGGCCACCTACAAATTGTGACCAAGAAACAAGTGGACTATCCTGTTGCTGAGCATGCTGCCCAACATGACATCCTTCATTTCAATGACTGCTTCACAGCCTGTGCCATAATGGACCCTTCCCACCAACACTAGCTTTTCCAAATTACGCAGGTGGGAACTTTCACTGCAATGTATCCTATGTTCCCGTAACCCTCCTGGGCTCAACCTTCGTTAGTCATTGTCCTCACGCACCAGCCCCTTCCCTGTTCCCATTGCAGCACTACACAGCCCTCATTCCACCATTGCACCCAGTCTTTTTTACTTCTCTCCTTTTCTGCTAACCCCTGCCCCTTCCCCACCTCTTCCCTGCCCTCTGTCTAACCTGCAGCACTTAACTGTCTGCCACCCCTATCCTCTTATCCCTCCCCCTCCCCGCCCCAGCGTCCTCCTCACCCCCAGCCAGTTATCACTTCCACCCTGCACTGGTGCTGCTGCTCGCAATGTGGCTTCAGTTGCCATAGACTGCCCTCAAAAAAAAAACACACACACACACACACACACACACACACACACACACACACGTGAGATAATGTCATTATGTCGTGATATTTAAACTGGTTTCTGCAGGACTCTCTGGGTGGGAATCCTACTTAACATCTGATATCATCTTATGCCATCTGAAAATACATTTAGCTCCTGAGGAATTGCCCCAGAGCAATACTCTATACTGCCAATAAGCATGGAAGAAACCAAAATATACCTGGAGCAACAACTGTTTGTTCACACTGTTCCTTCATCAATATACATTATAAAAGTATGTGTATCGTGTGTGTGCCACTAAAACTCGGAGATGAGTCCCATTATGATCAAAGGAGTTATATGGTGTGGTAGACTTCTGTCTCCCATCCATGCAGAAGATTCCCATTTTCACCTGAAGGGTGTGCTTTTGAATGTATAAGGTTAGGAGGTTTCACCCTCTAGAAATTTCTAGAACATTTGAGAGCGTTGCACAACATTTCAGTAAGTCCCACAATGACCCGGGATGTTTGGGAATAGTCTGGAAAATTCAGAAAGATTCCATAACGTTTGGGAACATACCAGAACTTAGTGTATCATTGTGAAACATTCCAGAACACTCTCAAATGTTGTGGAATGTTCTGGAAGATTATGGACCATTCAGATCCTGGACTTCGGCACTGGTGGGGCTACCCATTGGTATAGATATATAAAGCAAGACCTGTTATGGGTTTGAATGTCAATTTTTTTGTCAGTGACGGAGGAAGGAACCGAAAAATTAGTGCAGTGAATGAATAAAAACAAACAGTGAAGTTTGAATAGTCAAAGTAATACAGTGACTGAATATAAATAAAAAATAAAGCATGTAAAGTTAATAAAGAGTACGTTTTATTTATATTTTAGACAATGCCCAAACCTGAAAGAGAAGTTCTGAAGCAAAATGGGGAAAACAAAAAGATCAGCAAAGAAATGAAACAGACAAAGAGCATGAAGCATGTTTAAGCTCCCAAAAAATGAGGATGAGCTCCATGATGGGCAGAGAAACTGAAGAACTTCGAAATGAACGGACTGAAAAATCTTATAATAAAAAACTGCAAACTGAAGCCAGCCCTGAAGGTATCACCCTATGAGAAGTGCGAATGAGTACAAGTAAACAGAACAACCTAACAAATGAAGCATTTCACTTCAACCTGACAAAAGAATATAACAAACAGAAACACACTGTAATCGGAAAAATTGATACCATCTGCCAATTTTGCAATGAGAAAAATTTCAGTAGAGTAACACCTCTTTTTGTTGCATGAATGGAAAAATTTGATTGTCACCACTGGAAGCACCTCTGCTGGAATTTTTACATTGCTTGACTGGGAAAACTCCAGAATCAAAACACTTTCTTCAAAATATAAAAGCGTACAATGCCTGCTTCGAAATGACTTCCTTCAGTGTCACTTCAATCAACAATAACAGAGTTGATATTGATTATGTTTTTTCCATCCAAGGACAAATCTATCACACGTGGGATCATTACTACTTCTACCCATTCAAGACCATAAATACTTGCAAGTATATCTCATCGGAAATAAAGAAACAGAAATTGATCAACACTGCACCAATGTCAGTCAGTTGATTGAGATGAGATATAGTCTGAGATGTACAGAGGATCTTACACAAATAAAATCAACTGATCATGTATTCAAAACAGCGCTAGACCAAATTACTCGTGATGACTATAAAGTTGTAATTTGAGCCACCAAAAGACCACGTGGAGAACACAAACCTCAATTTAATGCATCTCGAATAGACAAAGTCACCATTGCAATTGTGGACAATGAAAACACAAGCTGTGACCTAATTGTACAACAGAGAAGAGAAGAACTACAGTGAATTGCAGAGACACCCCTTTCATATGATGCCCTCCAATATCCATTAATATTTCTGCACAGAGAGGATGGATATCATTGTAATGTGAAACAAATCCAACCTGAAATAGGCATAGAAACAAACAAAAAAGTCACTTCTCAGGACTTTCATGCTTACCGTTTAATGATCAGAGACAATGAAAGATACAATCACATTCTCAACACTCGCCATTTATTCCAGCAATTCCTGGTAGATATGCATGCAAAAAATCGAAGCAGAACAGATGCCTCACATAAGACTGAATCATAATAAACTGTGCACAACGGAATACATCCACCTTCGAGATGCAATCATAAATGATGGGAACATCAACGACATTGCAACAATGATACTAAAATGTAGACTTTCACGGCCGGAAATATCATGTCCATTATAATTATCCGGGCTGTTATGCCGTGGTCGGTTGATGAATTCAGTGTCAATTCCCAATAGGTAGGAACATCAACACATAGTACTGTTTTTGCAAATGAATTCATTTTGCACAGTTGGTAAAAAGCTGTTAATATTGTGTTCTGAGGTGATTCACTTTCAGTTTTTCTGATGGTGTCTTTTGGGAAGTGAACTCTCTGTCCATCTCCAAATGTACTGCTAGATATTGCACAGCACGTTTGCATTCATGTATGGGAAATTCAAAAATCCACCACACTATTGATGTATCTCCCCACTTGGTACATGAGAAATTCGTCGTTTCTGTTTTGATGTTCTCTGTTTTTGGCTACTTGAGATACTGTCATGTTACTGCCTTTGTTCACATACTTGCAGAAATATTTGATGGATTTCACCAAATCACAGTATTCTATGGTTATAAGTGCTTGGAACATTTTGGAAAGTAGTGTGTTATATGGTACTACCCACTGATTATCTATTTCCAGTTGCTGCCTCGTAGTCGTATTTTTGCTGCGAAGTCACCAATTTTGGGTGATCGTCTTCTGTATTTGGGATAGTGGAATACAACAAGAAAAATTTTCCCACAATGAAAACAAGGAATTCCAGTGAAGGTCATCCAGGAATCATGAAAACTGGTGCACTAGGCTGAGTATACACTGTATATCTGAACAACTCCAAATGTTTCTATCTCTGGATGTTGCTACACTGAATACAGGGACCAACAACTTTCACAGATCTCAAGACTGTTGGCTACCTATGCCAGACGTACAGAGAAGCATGCAAATGCTTAGGACTACCAGAAAACAACAGCCACAAGCAATTAACACTACAAGAAGCCTCACTCACAACCTCAGTTGAACATGAGAGAGACATATTTGCCATAATGATAACAACATGTAACCCATTGAATCCAAAACCGCTATGGAACTCCTTCAAAGAGAGTATGAATGATGACATACTGTACCAAATCCGACAAGCTCATCCTGAACTGACTATTGAACTCAGTGACATCTTCAGCGAAACACTCATTCAATCAGAAGATAAAGGTTTAGCAATAAACAACTAGACCTTAGTACAATTTGGGATGCAAATACCATGAAAAAATGTGATCAGTGTACCAAACTTTGAAATTACAAAGACAAAAAACTACATCATCACCAAACTGCTCCAGTACATTACTAACAATAAACCACTCCTCAGTGACAATCAAAAGGAAATTTACAATATCATCATGGACCGGATCGACAGCAACAGTGGTGGAATTATTTGCTTGGACACACCAGGTGGCACCAGGAAAATATTTCTAGTAAATATATTGCTGGTGGTGCTAAACAGCCCACTGCACTGGCATCATCTGGCCTTGAAGCCATCCGTATGGAAGGAGGATGAACTGCCCAACTACCGTTGAATATAGCTGAAGAACAATTTCTGGTAAGCAAATTCTCAAACCATCTGGGTGGGGTAAACTTCTAAAGCAAGCTAAAATTATCATCTGGGATGAATGCACAATTTCACAAAAAAGTCACTTGAAGCCATGGATAGATCATTACAAAACTTGAAAGGAAATTCTGAAGTGGTGAGAGGAGCTCAACTAATACTCTCTAGGGATTTTCCTCAAACACTTCCAGTTATCCCCAAGTCAACACCAGCAGACAAGATCAACTCATCCTTAAAAAGAAAATCACTTCTCTGGCCACACAAACAAAAAACAAAAAAAAGAGAGAGAGTTGAACTATTGAAACATGAAATAGTAGCACATTTTGCTCAACAACTTTTACAGATAGGTGAAGGCACATATCCTACTGACCAGACAACCAACCTCATTAAACTCAACAGTGATTTCTGCAACACAGCAACTGCTGAAAACGTATTCATCAACCACATTTATCCAAACATTGTTCACAACTATACCAATCTGGATTGGCTACTTGAAAAGACAATTTTGGCAACTAAAAACAATATTTTTGACGATATCAGCTTTAATATTAAAAAGAAAATTCCCATTGAAGAGAGAATATATAAATTGATTGACACAATGGTAAACATTGAAGAAAATATGAACTTCCCTACAGAATTTCTAAACTCTTTTCCAGTACCAGACTGGCTGCTGTGGCCGAGCGGTTCTAGCCACTTCAGTCCAGAACTATGTTGCTGCTATGGTCACAGGTTCGAATCTTGCCTCGGGCATAGATGTGTGTGATGTCCTTAAGTTAGTTAGGTTAACGTAGGGGGACTGGTGACCTCAGATGTTAAGTCCTATAGTGCTTAGAGCCATTTTGCCAATACCAGGAATGCCATTGCACTGCCTCCATCTTAGAATTGGACCTCCAATCATACTACCCAGAAATTTCAATTCACCAAAACTATGTAATGGAACAAGGATGATAGTCAAACAGTCATCGAATAACATCATCGAAGCCGAACTTACGACAGGAAAGTACAAAGGACACACAATATTTATCCCAAGAATACCTCTACTGAACTGCCATTCCAATTTAAAAGACTGCAGTTTCCAATCAAATTAGCTCACAGTTTTACACTTAACAAAGCTCAAGGACAAACTTTAAAATATTGCAGCATCAACCTCAAAGACTCTTGTTGCTCTCACAGTCAACTATATGTTGATCTTGAGTA
The DNA here is from genome assembly GCF_023864275.1 of Schistocerca cancellata. Classification (NCBI taxonomy): domain Eukaryota; kingdom Metazoa; phylum Arthropoda; class Insecta; order Orthoptera; family Acrididae; genus Schistocerca; species Schistocerca cancellata. The sequence goes on along the minus strand of NC_064630.1, from coordinate 592,772,476 downwards.
GGAAATTCGAAAAATTTGTAGTCATATACCCTGGATAATAAAATGAAAAATGTTGTTGATAAAGAGGTATTGTAAATAGTTTGAACATGTTTTCAATAAAAAAAAATTACGTCTTATTCGTTGGAGTTTATCATTTTATTCCAGCTACCACTCAATCTCATATCAAGTCCCTGAGCGAAGCTAGGTACCCCAGCTGGTTTATACAATAAAAAGGTACATGATCTAGTTTGCTACACAGATAATTTGTGTGTCCTTCCCAAGAGATATTTTGGCCTATGAACAGTCCAAATAGTTTTACTGTTTTGTCTTCATTTTTAATTACCATTAGATTAGAGATTATTTCTTCTGTTTTTGTTTAGTTTATGCACAGCTGATTGGCATGACACCAGTGATCAGTCATTTGCATCATTTATCTGTTGTTAGCTTCTACCTTTGTGAATTCTTGTCTGTGGTTTTTAATGTTATGTCATCAGCATATTGTCTATCCTTTCATGGTATATAATTTGAAAAGACATTAATGTAGACAATAAACAGGAAAAGCCCAATAACAGAGCCTTAGGGTATTCCTCTTTTTATTGGATAGTGTGCCGATCTCTGCTTATATACATGCATAAGATGTAACCTACTACCTAAACAATATTTGAATAAACTGTGTGATTACTTTCTATGCCACAATATTCTAACGTTTTGGGAATTAAGTCATGTGGCACTGAGTCAAATGCTTTGCTTAAACCAATAAGTGTTCCAGACATAGGAAGCCTTTTTTCATACCCTTCAAAAATACTGTTCACCAATGCTTCAACTGCTGAATCTGAAGTGTTGCTCATTTAAAATTTTGTTGCTTTCAAAGTAGCTGTATTTCTGCTTATGCATACAATTGTCTATTATCTTCATTGTGATAGGTACTATTGAAATGGGTCTGTAGTTATTTGGGAAGTTTTTATCACCACTTTTTCACATAGGTGATGTAACTGTGAGCTTACAAGTAATGTAAGTGTAAGTTTAAGAAATTCTGGGAAAATTCCTTCATCAAGTACTCTGTTAGACAGTGAAAGAAGTGGCATTTTGATTTCCTTTGCTATACACTTTATGATGGACTTACAAAGTTCAGGATAGTCATCTGTTTTGGAACTGCATAGTTTGTGAATCGATTTATGAATGTCATTTCAAGTGATTAGGTTCTACATAAACTTCTCATGTGTTTGTTTTGCATGAATTATAGGACTTCTACTGATAATGTATAGTTATTGAGTAGAGTGGTAGTGCTGGCAACATTTAAAAAATGTTCATAGAGTTTATCACAGGCAATAGAGATTCCGTTTTCTTTACTTATATTATTGATTTCCCTTTTGATAACATTCCAGACTGCTTTACTGTTATTTTTGGAATTTAAAATATACTCGTCATTTGCACTGCACTTGGCATATTTTATTTTGGATCTGAAGAGTTTTCTCATGTTTATGTAATTTTTCTTGTCCCAATCACTTCTTTCAGAGTTGTATTTTAGAATTAATAGTAGTATCCTGAGTTTGTTAAGTTGTGGAGTATACCACTTGTTTGTAGGATACTGCTTATGTGTGATGTCCAAACAGTATCTTTTGGTTACAGTGGGGCATGTCTTTTCTACTATGTACTCATGAAACTGGAAAAGCATTTGTCGACAGTTTTATTATTATCCATTATATGAAACCAGTCCATTTCCTTTAACTGGTCTATCATTTTGTTTACCTTGGCTTCTCTTAGTAGTCTATATGTGACTTCTCTTCCTCCTTCTCTTTCAAATTGAATCCATAACCCTGCATGATCTGATATTCTGAGTGTGTCTATCTACAGTACTAACTATGTTAACAAGACGTGAATTCAACCTGGTGGGCTTTTCACTGAGACAATAATAGTTCAATGACTTCAGGAAATTAATCATATGGATTACATTTCTTCTCTTTGTCCTTATATCTATGTTAATATCACCTACAATTATTGTTTTATGATGTTTATATTTGGACAATTGCCATATTAAAGTATTAATTTTTCTCTATAAATACTATTTAATCAGTGCCCGGTGTCCGATAAACTGAGACAATTACAATTTTTTGTGTTGTGTTACCATACCAGCTCTTCAAATACGCCTTCGAGGCATATTCTGATAAGGTCTATGATTAATTAATGTAAATCAAGATTGCTTTTAATGTAGATTGAGACCCCGCCACATGACATGCTTTTTTCTGCAGTAGTTTGTTAGTAGCAGGTACTGACAAAGTTTTTTCTGCTCTGTATTCGAATAATAATTTAGTAGTTTTCAGTCGTTCATCTAAATATTAGCAGTGTGTTTACATTTCGCAGAGTACAGTTGCAGCTGTAGCAGTTCTTAAGTTCTGACAAAGCGTTTGTGCACTGTTACTCTACTGTTAAATTTAGTAATTTTCAACAGTGTCTCATGCTGTTTCTGGTGAAATAACGGTTAAATGAACTTTCGGAAACTTTCACCAATTATATTTATAGAGTTGTTTGTGCATTGTATTCATTTATTAAATTTAGTACAGTAGCCTTCAGCTGACGTTTCTTATTGTTTGTAGTGAAATATTTCATGCATCATGTTTAATTTCATTGAGTGTTCCAGTGGTCACTTGAATTTTTGGTTTTAGATAAGAAATTATGTGTAAAGTTTTTGTGGTATTGGTATTAGTTGTGGTTTAGTAGTACTAATAAAAGTAGTTACTTTCTTAGTAGAGAGCCAAATTTGAGATCACTATTGTTAGTTCTTTAAATAGTGTACTGTAGTAACTGAACTTAGGTAACGTATATATTTCGAGCCAGGAAGTTTCAATGTATATATTTGTTTTTTTCAATAACTGTTAACATTTTACCATGAGTGAGAAGTGTGGGCTTGTTGTAGCTTTGTGAGTAGTGGGTTACAGTGTGAGATTTGTTCAAAGTATTTTAATTTGGGGGAATGCAATGGGAAAGCCAGTGGACATTCTAAAGAGATCGTCTTCTGGAAATGCACGATTTGTAGCAGAAATAATTTGATATAGGAGCAGGAGTGTAAGATCTGTGCCCTTCAGGTACAGTTACTAAATGCAAAGAAGTAACTAGTAGGATGAGGAGGGTGACGGGTGATGGGGAATGGAAATTGGCAGTTGGTGAGAAGGCAGCTCAGAGGAGGAGATATTCAGACAGTTGTACTTTGTGTATAACCAATAGATTTGACCAACTGTCAGAGTTTAGTGGAGAGGAGTGTCTTGTATCTGTAGGTGTAGGAAGCATACAGCAGTCATCAGGAGTCAGTCATCAGCAGTCAGGGAGCCTAAGACAGCTGCAAATTCTTACGGAAAGAAGAAGGTCCTGCTGCTAGGCAGAGGTGTGGGCAGTTGCAGGAAGTGTTGGGAAGTGAGTACCAGGTCACAAGTATTGTGAAGCCCACTGCAGGGCTGGCTCAGGTGACTGTGTTATGTAGGAATTTTACAAAAAGAGGATCAAGTAGTGATTGTGGGTGGAGCTGGAAATAGTCTTGATAGGGACAGGGAGTATGATGTAAGTGGTGACCTGGTAAAGATAGCTACTCAAACCGGTGGCATTAATGTGCACTTCATGCAACAGTTTCAGCGTCATGACTGGCCTCATCTCAATGCTACTGTTAGGCGTGTTAACATGGTGCTGGAGAAGGCACTGATGGCAGAGGGCATGGTTCACATTGCAGTGGTGCCAGTTGAGTCTATCAATAGGCTGGGTTTCACTAGGCATGGCTGCATCTCAATAGGTATGGGAAGGGGAAACTGGCAAAGCTTATAGGTGACAGTGTAGTGGGCAGTGATAGGATCACTCATGGGTAAGTTCCTGTAGTAGTTGGTGTTAGAGCTGCACCTTTTATTCAGCTTGTAACGTGCGCGTGGGGCACACAATACTCATTAAAGCCTGTACTATGGTAAGTGAGTGGGGTTCACCTTACGAGACAGGATTTTCGTATAGATATTGACCGCGTGTACCTGAATGGTGGCAAATCAGACTTTACACCGACTCTGTAATAACAATGATCCGTCAAGTAAGTTCAAAATGCAATTACACGTCAGTATGTATCAAAAGCAACACTGAAGATGCTACCAATTTGATAATAATACAGTCGCCAGCCTAATTAGGCATTAATTGAGTTTCTTCCCTGTACAAGTTGGTAGATATTCATGCAAAACAACAAGTAGTAACACTGCATAATATAGTAGAATTTTAGAGCCCGAAAATCTATAGAACTGATAGTTTCACGTTCTGTACTGATATGGAAAAACCATAAATACATAACACTACACTATAATGTATACTACAAAACTTCGTACTGTCTATTGATCTGATTAAAATCGGGCATAGGTTACCCTAGAAATAGCACTTTCGAGTCACACACACAATGTCAATTTCGATAAAGATAAAACACTGATAAATTTTGGCTTTTATATTGACTTTAACTTTTGCTGGTCAAACCAATTTAGAACACTTAATAATTAAAACGAATGAAAAAGGGGGGGGGGGGGGGGGGGAGAAACTTGAAACTGTTATGATCACTATATTAAAAAAATTGATTACTGAAATTATCATGCATTCAAGATTTCCAGTGAACAGTTCACTCTATGGTCCATACGAATACAGTACTAAAAGTTTCAGCCTGCTTGTATCGATGCGGCGGTTGGCGAGCGGCCAGATGGCGAGGCACAGAGCATACATACAACCACAGCTATGGCTCTTGACGTATCGGCACTTTAATTCTTCTTAGCGTTGCAATACTTTTCCATTTAGTGCCTATGGAATTTTGCCATGCTGTGTGGGCGTTGGAACAGCATACCCGAGGCTCAGTGAAACTACATCTTCCAGGAGAGCCTCCTCGCTCCAGAAGGTGTTGCTCAGACCAATGCCAAACTCCTACTACTACTGCTGAGCCCGTTGTGCCGTGCAGTGCCCGCGTGCATTTTCCCGCGCTTGCCTGCCATCCACCTTTTACCGCTCCCTTACAGACAGGGTATTCACCTGAAGTTTTGCATTCTACATATCCTAACACATTGCCTACGTATCGACCAGACACACAGTTACAATTTTAAACATCTTACAACAGTCTCAACATTTGTTACATTTCAATTCTATTACAATATTGCTTGACATTTGACATAAACATTAATATTCACATTGAAACTTGTTTACAGTTTTCTTAACACAATGACATGAAACAAAAAAGAATGAAATCAGAACATCAATTACACTAGTTTATAAAAAAATCAGATGGAAAAAAAATTACTTTTATGTACAATAGTACAGCGTCGTTGTTACAAGCTGATAGGTATCCCTACTTAAAGGAAGTCCCTCTAACAAAGGAATCGCCTTCAAAGGAGGTTAGGTGTCCAGGTAGTGAAGGACTTAGCATATTTAATCAAAATATAAGAGGCCTTAGAGATAAAGTCAGATAACTGCTTATAGATGTTGATTCTGACATTATTGATATATCAGAGCACCACTTAAATAATTTGACAATTCAGAGGCTTCCTTTACCAGGATACAGATTAGCAAGCTGTTTTTCAAGTAGCTCCTTGTGAAATGGGGGAGTGGCCATGTTTGTAAAAAAAAAAAAAAAACAGTATTCCGTTTGAGTCCATAGATGTATCAGGGCACAGCATTGAACAAGTAGTCGAATGTTGTGCAGGGGCAGTTGAATTTAGTAAACTAAACTTCTAATTGTTGTTATTTATAGGTTCCCTAAATCTGACTTCAGAGCATTTATTCTCAATTAAAGAGGGTTCTTGGTAAACTTTATAAGAAGTATCGAAAATCAGTTATATGCGGTGACTTGAATATTAATTTTGTAGGTGACTGTGCAAGAAAAAGATGTTGGAAGACCTCCTGAATTCATATGATCTAATGCAGAATGTGCAAATGGTATATGCAGTTACAATCCATATAGAAAAGCTAAGCCAACAGCAATAGTGAATTTTTTAAGCTCGTTAAGGAACAAGAGTGGCAGGATATTTATAGTGTCAATAACATATATGACAAATATAATGCATTCCTGAACACATTTCTCATGCTCTTTGAAAGCTGCTTTCCATTAAAATGTTCTAAACGGGGTACTAGCAGTAAAAGGCAGCCTGTGTGGCTGTGTAGTGGGATAAGGATATCATGTTGAACAAAGTGTGAATTCTATCAAAATGATAGAAGTAGTCACAGTTGAGCTACAGCAGCCCATTACAAACAGTACTGTAAAGTGCTTTAAAATGTTATTAGGAAGGCAAACAGTAAGTGGTATGCAAATTGCAAGTAGAATAGCTAATTCACAGAATAAAATTAAAACCATGTGTTCAGTAGCAAATAGAATAGCTAATTCACAGAATAAAATTAAAACCATGTGTTCAGTCGCGAAGGAAGTGTCTGGTCAGAGGCACTAGGTTGACGATATAAAGTCAGTTTGTAGTAAAAATGTTTCTGTTACTGATAACACACACAGTATTTAACAATCACTTTCTGAGCATTGCTGGGGAATTTAATATAAATGTAATTTCTACTGGGAATCATATAACTCTCTGGGAAAATGTCTTTCTGACACTGAGGTCTGAAATACCCCTCTGTGATACTGACAAAGGGAAGACTGAGTCAGTAACTAAATCACTGATGACTAAGGACTCTAATGGATATAATGGAGTGCTAGCAGAATATTAAAGTACTGTGCTGCACATGTTAGCCCTGTACTTAGCCATATTTGTAATTTTTCCTTTAAGAATGGTCAGTTTCCTGAATGGTTAAAGTACTCAGTAGTAAAGACACTTTATAAAAGGGGAGAGAGGGATAATTTAGACAATTTTAGACCTATTCCTATGCCATCAGTGTTTGCTAAAGTTATTGAAAAGTATTAAGGATAACTGATCATTTTATTTCACGTAATTTGGCATCAAATATACAGTTCGGTTTTAGAAGTGGTTTAACAACTGAAAATCCTATATTCTCTTTTCTCTGTGAGATTCTGGATGGATTAATCAAAAGGTTTCGAACACTAGGCATCTTTTTTTATTTAACTAACATGTTTGATTGTGTTGATCACAAAGTATTGCTCCAGAAGTTGGACCATTTGGAATACATGTAGTAGACCACAATTGGTTCACCTCTTATTTTAATAACAGATGGCAAAAGGTCATTCTCCACAGTGTTGAGAATGGCTATGTCGTAGAGTCTGAGTGGGGCATGGTTAAACAGGAGGTACCCAAGGGATCAGTGCTGGAGCCACTCCTCTTCATTATTTATGTAAATGATATGCCTTCTAATATTACAGGTGACTAAAATATTTCTGTTTGCTGAAGACACTACCTTGGTAGTAAAGGATGTTGTGTGCAACATTGACACTGTTTCAAACAGTGCAGTTCAAGACTTAAGTTCATGGCTTGTAGAAAATAAACTAATGCTAACTCATAGTAAGACTCAGTTTTTACAGTTTCTAAGGCACATTTCCACACAACCTGATATATTAATTCAACAGAATGGGATGGGATTAGTGAAACTGAACAGTTCAAATTTCTAGGTGTTCAGATAGATAGTAAACTGTTGTGAAAAGCCCACATCCAGGATCTTGTTCAAAGACTTAATGCTGCCATTTTTACTATTTGAATGGTATCTGAAGTAAATTATAGCTTGACATGAAAAGTAGTCTACTTTGCTTATTTCCATTTGCTTATGACATATGGTATGGTATTATATTTTGGGGTAACTCTTCCCCATTCTCAAATGATATTTTTGGCTCAGAAGTGGATGGTTCGGGCAATAAGTGGTGTAAGTTCATGAACCTCTTGTCAACCTTTGTTCATTAATCTGGGTATTCTGACATTGGCCTCTCAACATATATATTATTTACTGTCATTTCTTGTTAACAATATCAGCTTATTCCCAAGAATTAGCAGCTTTCACTCAGTTAAAACTAGGCAGAAATCCAATGTGCATTTGGATCGCACTACCTTGACTCTTGTGGAGAAAGGCATGCAGTATACTACTGCATCCATTTTCAAGAGGCTACCACAAGAATTCAAAAATCTTAGTAGTAATCCAAGCACTTTCAAATTGAAACTGAATAATTTCCTCATGGGTCACTCCTTCTGTTCTATTGAGGAGTTCCTTGAAAATTTAAGCTGATTCTTGTGTTACATTGTTGACTGTGTCTACATAAACTTACGGCTTGTCTTTTTTGGGTTCATAAACTTCATAAACATTTTATCTGTTATCACTTTTATGTTGTAATTTCATGTACTGACATGTTCCATGACCTTGGAGATTTGCTCCTCAATTTGATCCTACGGAACTAGACTTGTAAAATAAAAATAAAAAAATAAAAAAATCCACATTTGCAATGTACAGTCGAGGCGTTCTCTATCAGATGTGTTCTTGCTGGTCAATGCTTGTGTGAGTGATAGTAAAGTCTCAGCTGCATGTTGCAGTTGGGTCATAGAAATTTATGAGCCCCAAAAACGTAAGCGGCTCTTGGTAGTTGTTGGAGGGTGGGAGGAGGCATATCTGTTCAATTTTCTCAGGGGTAGGATGCACCCCAGATGCATCATTGACATGGTGTCCGAGAAAGGTCACATGGAATTGCCGAAGTTGGCACTTGTCATCATTTGTCATGAGCCCATGAGAGGCCAGCTTATCAAGGACAATACACAGATGGTCATCAAGGTCTCACTCATTTTGCAAAAATATTATCTAAATAGGCATAACAAAAAGACAAATTGAACAGTATGCTGTCAATAAATCTTTGCTGTGTCTCTGCTGCTTTGTTTAGTCCCTACAATATGTAGGCGAACTCAGAGACACCAAATGGAATGATTATTTCAGTTTTTGGTACGTCTTCAGCTGCCATCAGAATTTGCAGGTATGCTGTTTCGCAATCAACAATGCTGAAAATTTTTGCCCCAGCCAAGTTGTGGGAAAAATCGTACAAGTTTTGGAACAGGTTAGCTGTCAATGACTGTACAGGTGCTGAGGTAGTGGTGGTCACTGCATAGATTACAAGTACCATTCTTTTTAGGCTCTAGTTTTAACTGGTGAGGCCTAGGCTCTGGCTGATGGCCTGACTATGCCAGCTTGTTGAAGTTCATCCACCACAGCTTTAGCCTCTCTAAGTCTGTGGGGGGCTAGATGACAGGGATGGTGATGGACAGGGAGCTTGATTTTGTTGTCCTGGAGATGGGATGCAATGTGATTTGCCATCACTGTTACGTCACACAGGATCATCTTGAGAGTGCACTTGAATGGGGATTATGACACTCCAGTAACGTGGGAAATGTCTGTAGTAGCAGTGCCATGGTAGTGATCAGTGTCAACGTGACGAAGGTCATCAAGTTGCTCTTGAGCTGCATGTAGTGATATGGTGGCATCCATGATTCGTCTCTCTAGTTGTTTGTTGTTGATTTGCATGACCTCATCGTCATGATGTAATGATGAGTACTCAGCTGCCTTTAAGCATAGCTGCTTCACTTTGTAGCTTCAGATTGAGTGGCATGTCAAGCAGCAGCAGCGTAATCATGGGTGTTACTGGGCCGGCAGGTAGTGTATCACTGACCACACCACAAACAGGCTGCCGGGCATCCCATCGTAATAGGAGGGCATGATTTAAATCCAGCAACAGTTGGTAGTGCTGGAGCAAGTCATCTCTCAGGACTGGTTCAACTGTCTCCACCACTAAGAATGTCCACGGCATGTGCATATCTGTTACGAGATCAAGTGTGATGTGTGCAGTTCCAGCTTCTGTGATTAAAATGTTATTGGCCACACACTATTGCAGCAACAGTGGCAACAGTGAAGCAAGTGAGAGGGCAGGCGGTAGAGTGCTCACATCAGCCCCAGTATCAACGAGGAAATATGTGTGCAGGCCCTTGTCATGGACAGATAGTCGGCAACCATCTGCCCATTAAAACACTGTGTCAGTGATGTTTTATGATGGTGTGCAGAGGCATCTTGTTAATGAAGAGCGGCCTGGTGCACCTACATCAGGTCGCCATTCTAGTTTGGGTAGGCACAAGGTTATCTGCAGCGCTGTGCATCCACCCAAAATCTGGTGTGAAACCAGCAGTAGCATTGCTGTATGTTGGGCAGGGAGGCAGATGATGCACTTGGTCGGTCCGGCTTTTGTTTATACACAGAAATCACGATGGTGGCCAGCTGGGGGGCAGGGGGGGGGAGGGGGGAGGGGGAGGGTGGCAACAACCTTGGCTCTAGCAGTTGGTGACGGTTGTACACTGGACCTGTGAAAGGAGCTTGGGGTGGTAGAGGAGGGTGGCACAGCCTGGTTCAGTTTGGTTCAGCTGTCATTGGGCAGTCCATGGCTGCACGGAATGTTAGAGCAGCTCAGCCAGCGTTGTGCAAAATTGGTTTTGGTGCAGGCATACTGGAAATCAATTGCAGTGTAACACTGTTGATTATTGATTACAATTTGGTGTTGTGATAGTGCATTATGTCAGCAAGGCAAAGTTTAAACTCCAAAGGTGCTAGCGTCACTGTCTGGATGTTCTCTGACAGTTTTAGGAGCCAAAGTGTCCATAGCACTATCAGGTAGAAGCATTGGATCAATTAGAGCTCACAGGTGGCACCACAGCAAAGACAGTGTGCCGTTGCCCAAAGTAGTCCCATTGACGAGGAGAGGTAGCTGCCGTTCAGACGTGCATGTTAGTCATTGTAGCAGTAGTGTCTTGGAAGTTTTGTGTTTGTGAGAAGCCAGAATGCACATACACAAGTCACTAATATGGTCCACACTGTCAGCAAGGTGGTTAAGAAAAGTGGCAAACTTCTCGTAGTTCCCAAAGATGCCACTGGCTCAAACAGTTGCTGAGAGCAAATCACATCACAGGAGAATCCGCACGGAACAACGATAGTTTCAGATGATTGTGGATGGTATGATGACCATCATTGGTTTGATTGTAAGGCACCATCACAAGGTGGGCATGACACAGTGCAGGAGGCACAGGACAGTCGATGCCCAAGATGAGCAGGAAATGTGGCTCAACATATGGAGGCATGTGGTGAGTTGATTCATGTTCAGTATGGGTGGCATCAGTGTCATGTGGTAGTATGTGTAGAACTTAGGTGGCTCATCAAAGAACAGCCACATGTGTGAGTGAAATTCTGGGGAGCCACATGTGTGAGTGAAGTTATGGGGCCGATGCAGCAGGTACGACTTTCCCAATGTCAAATGTATGAGACTGCAGAAAACATATGTGAGAGTGTGCATGAGGTCATGGCACAGCAAATAAGGAGGGCATGATCCATTTATCATCCAGCAGCAGAGGCAGTGTTTTGTGGAGTTTGTGCAGATGTGCAGTCATTCGCAACATGGGTGTTGTGTGACTTGCGGTGGGAGGCAGCGGAATCTGACCTTGCCAAAGTGAGGATATAAGAAACATATTCTCGGAGTCCATGGTTGGTTTCGGAGTGGGGTGTGGGTGATGCTCATGCAAAGCACAGTGCTGGACTAGAAGCGAGTCAGCTGAGATGCCTGGCACGGCTGGGATATGAGTAATATCGTAGTTCATCTTGCGGAACTCACATTTAGTCACAATGGTCAGAAATGGATTTGGAAAATTGGAATGCACAGGTACTGAAAGATGATGTAAACTGTCATCCCATGGTCTGCTTGCAGATCGGTGACGAAATAGAGTGATGGAGTGCCATGACTCAGGCTACTGTTGTTCAACCATAATGGCATTTGAGACGGCATCCATATGGTTCAGCTCGTTAAACCTAGTGTCATAGAGCTCATAATTACCAGCACTGGAGCACGCGATGTTTTGTCCTGTGCGATGCTCAAAGGCACTTAGAGTAATGTGTGTTACAGAGGTGGGTGGCCATTGTTTATTGTGATTTGATGCAGCACTTTTCTTTGAAGTACCAGGAATAGATTCACTTGGTGTCAAATCAGGAATGATTACCATGAAATCACTCAGTAAATTTGGCACTCGTCAAGGCACAGTTCACTGCTTGACATCAGCAGTGATTGGAGGTTGATCTGAAGATGTAGTGAACAATGAAGGCATTGTCGCTATGCTGTTTAGTATGTAATATTTTCCAAGGCTTGGCAGATATTTAGCAATTTTGCTCATGGAACGTTCGTGGAATTCACAAGCACTTGTTGAGAGGTGTAGTCGATTTTGCTTTAAAAATAGTGAGGGTGTACCATTTGTAATGACAGCATTCTCAGTGGTGTAACCAGCGCTGCAGATTTTCGACTTAACAGCAAAATTATTGTGCAACATGGTTATTCAAGGTCACCACTGTGGGAATGGGGTACAGGAGCTGTGATAGCAGAATAGTGATGCACTATAGAGATACAATTCCAAACTGTTTGTTACTGAGCACAATATATATCACTTGTGTTTGTTATAAGTGGTGTATCGCTGGCAACTCTGCGTTTCTCGAATGCACAAAATATAACATTTGTTGTCTCAACAAAAATACTGTGTAGCTGCTGTTGTGTGGCTGTTAACATGCCTTCAATATTTATGAATATAACATATGCAGTAGATTCTAAAAAAAAGGGACTTTTTCATTGACTTCATTTTTTTATGGTGCTTCTGAAGTGGAAGGACTGGTCAGAGAAATCACGATTTCTAGGGGATACCCAAATCTTGTAATTTTAGCACTCTTTGGGGAAACTTACTTCATGCAGTAGTAGTAAAAATAATTTTAAATAAATCTTAATTGATAACATCTTAACAGCAGAAAGAGGGAAAATGAATCACTGGCAACAGTAGTTTGTGGATCAGATGGTAACAAAGTTAAACTCTGTGCTTGTGTTAATATGGCTGAAAATCTATTAAATACTTGACTATTTGTAGATTTATAAAAAGCTATGACAATATCAACTCTAATGCACTCTTTGGAATTCACAAGTCATCAGGGATAAAATACTTGGAACAAAAGGTTATCTACAACATGTACAGAAATCAGACTGCATGAACATCAACAAAATTAAGACAAGGGTAATGGATCATACTTGAATTCAATCAAGTGATGTATGAATCAGAGTAAGAAATGAGACTAAAATGATTGAATTAGGTTTGATACTTGGGCAGCAAAATAACTGACGATGGCTGAAGTAAGAAGGATGCAAAATGCAGACTAGCAACAACAAGAACACCTTTTGTGTGAAAAAATTCTTAACTCTGCATATAAATTTAAATGTTAGGAAGTCTCTTCTGAAAGTATTTGTATGGACAGTAACCTTATTTGGATGGGAAATACAGGCAATTAACAATACTGTCAAGTGAAGGATAGAAGCCTTCGAAAAGTGGTGCCTTAGAACAATGGGAGATGAGTCGATAGGGTAATTAAAAAGAGGCACTGAATTGAATCAGGGAGAAAAGAAATTTACCACACTACCTTACTAGCTGAAAAAAAAGTTGATACAATATATCCTGAGACACCACAGGATAGTTAACACTTTTGTGGTGGGCCATAGACATATCTCCTGAGCTATGTTTTGTGCAATGATATGATTGTGCAGGGACATTCAGTAGTGTATTTGGATACTCTCTGCAAAATCTGATGCAAATAGAGTTAGTAGTAAAGATGTAATAAATTAAAACATGATGATTTGAGACTCAGGCTTTGTCTAAAAAATGTGGGAGGCCTAACTACAGCAAACAGGTTCATAGGGATATACCGTAGCTGGCAGTAGTCACACAGATATGAAGAGACTTGCACAGTATAGACTAGCATGGAGAGCTGCATCATACCTCACTACTACACCACCACCACCACCACCACCACCATCTACATTTGTATTCCACTACTAAGACACTTTATCATGCATAATACTCTCTCTCTCTCTCTCTCCCTTTTTTTTCCACCATACCCCACTGACATGACATTCTTGTACCTACTAAAAGAACTCTCAATGAAATGCACACTTCAAGCTTTCTGTGCTCTGTACTCTCCTAACTTAGTTCAAATCAGTTGTTATCATGCCCTTTGGACACTAGTCACTGGAAGTACACCCACAGATTATTTTGCCACTAAAACTCATATTTAAAAGAAAGAATTTATTTAACTGGGAATTTACATGCTTCTTTGTATACAATTAGGTAGATTTAATGTGAAGAATGACATTATAGAAACACCATAAGTTACTCTATGAAAAAGTAGCAAACAGCCACTTGGGGATTTCCATGTCATTATTCCAGTTTTTAATAGTTGTAGAGCACTGTCCTCAAATGTTTTGTTATCTGACATTTCATACATAATTGATACATAGTTATTGTGTAAATTATTAGAGTGGTGCTTTGATTTTACATTCTCTGATTTTTCGTGATTCTATGGTATAAATTCATAGCCCTATGAAAAATCCATAAGATCAATGCTAAGACTTACTCAGTTTTATGTTTCTTCCTAGTTAGGTATAATTTGATTCTACATACTTATTCAACGTCTTGCTTGACTTTTTCCTGTTTACTTCCTATTGACATTTGATGTGACTCAACAAGTTATAAGTGGCACAAAAGACAGATGGTTTGCATGGTGGGCGATGGTAGAGTTAAGGGAATATTTTAGGCTGTTGCGGAGATGGGAGACGTGAGAGAGGAAATCCTGATGTAATCCATGACTGGCATTGCCAATACAGCTTGTAGTGTTTAGCTTCACCACACAGTTAACATACAACTGTTGCTGGGTTATGGCAGCAATGCGAAAACAGGACAGTCGATGAGAAATGTTCCTGACTGAGCCAATACCCAACAAAGGGGTCTAGCTGCCACGTTTTCTTGTGCCATTTATAACTCAGTCTCATCTTTCTGCACATACTTCTGATGTACTGTATTCAGCAATAGTATCGATTATCAACCTTTTTAATTAAAACGTTGAATCTCGAAGAATATTCTCAAACAGAATCAAAGAAACATCGGCTATTTTTGGCTAATGAGCTCTTAATGGCTGGTGACTTGTTATGTCACCCGACAGCTGGTGCAGACACCACACCACAATAACACACACAAAATGAGCCTGCCGGATGTGTGGAGAAGGAGAGTGGCCTTTGAACGGCAGGAATGTGGGCAGGGGTGAAAGTTTTTTTAAGTACTGAAAATATACTTTTTGTGCAGATCATGTGCTATGGCAGAGATGGCATACAAAAATAGAACAAGGGTTTTGCAATAGCACATTTTAAAGACTTTCATGTTCAGATCTGACATGATACAGTTGAACAACTACATAAACTACTCATGTACCTACTTTGGACGACACACTGTAAATTGAAAAGGATTGGCAGCAGTGATAGAAGGCTTAAAACTATAGTGCCTGTGATTTCTTTTGAATTTACATTTAACAAAGTGTACAGAAATTCACTGAGCCAACTTCTAATAAGCTTATAATGTCAGCTGGGGAAACAAAGTCATTTTTTCATGTATCTGTTTCTCTCATCAAACCTAAAATAACATTTCAACACGGTGAAGCTTATGAAGTGCAGTGAGCATATGAAGTGCAGCTCGTAAGAAATGCATTAAACAATAACAGCAATGGTGACAAAGTTTGTCATTATGCAGATACCTGCATTTATGCTTATGGTTTAACCAGTTAGCTGCTGTGATATTTTATATTTTTCCTTCTTTCCTGTTTTACAATCATATACAGCGCATAAAATAAAAATTACTGTATCTCCTAAAATACTTTACAAAACTGACGAAGACACTTTAGCTTCTTGCTGCTGAAAATTTCTGTCTCTGGACCAATTCCATTTCACCAAAGTCTGCCTCTTCACATCACATTTCCAGCAATTCTTTTATTTAAATGGAGTACACCAAATTATCACCTTCCAACCTAATCAAGGCCTATTGTTTGCAGGGAGTGCTCTAATATTTTAATTTTGAAGATATTGCACACTGTGATGTGCAATTTCTAATAACAGGTATGATTTAGTTCAGCTGCTATGGATGGACTTACACTGCCTGAGAGTCTTGTGACTGCTGTACTCGTACCCGTAAACTTCACATTTAGAAGCATTCAGTTTTATTCTAAATTGCGAAACACTGATAGTACAAACTAGGTCAAACACATGCACTATACAGTGATAAGTATGGCCCAAAGACTATGTATGCACTGTTGACTGTACGGCATAGCCCACAGAATTTACATGCGCAATACTCTGGATTGCACTGGCTACCCTTTTGATGGGAGAATGAGCACTCGGTTGCTTTGAAGGGGGGGGGGGGGGGGGTGAATGGGCAGGATCTGTTTGAGGTCGAAAGCTGTTGCTACTTTCATGTCAACTCAATTTGTATTCGCCGATCAGTGTATCGAAATACACCGTGAACGCTCGCTTACACCATTTTGATGTGACTTCCTTAGCTTGTTTAGGTGCTAACAAGCTCTCCCCTCAGCACAATGAACAAGGAAAAAATTACAAGCAATACATTAGAGGCCACTGCACTTGCATGATCAGCATATGCTGCACTTCCATTGGCTACAGAAGGAAAACACACATTCCCACATGACAAACTGCCTATTGGCTTCTGTCTCGGGTTCTTCGGCCGACGTTCATCTAATGATTTTCTGACGTTTCGTCAACACGAGTGGCTGGCATTGTCAAAGCTTCACCCTCCATTGCCGGTGGTGAACTGGAGCTGAGCTCGCGGCTGCAGACTATATATACCTGGCGCGCCAACGTCCGAGGGCTTCTCCGCGGTCATTTCCGGTGCGGTTCTCCTCTTGCTACCTGCGACGGTCGTTCGCTGCAGTACGGGAAGCCAGGATCCGTTTACCTTAAGGCTTTCCTCTTTCTTGTTCAAACTGTTCACGTGTTTTTGTATTTCTACAGCTTCTCTGAACAAGTGTGTGTGATAGTGCTTCTCTACATCCAGAACTTCCGCGTCGGCGAATTTTGTTACGTGGTCGGTCTCATTCAGTGCGTGCTCTGCCATGGCCGATTTCTCCACCTGTCCCAACCTGCAATGTCGCTTGTGCTCTTTGATCCTGGTGTTAATTGATCATCCAGTCATTCTGACATAAACTTTTCCGCATGTGCATGGTATACGGTATATTCCCGACATTGCAAGTGGGTCTCTTTTCTTCTTCACCGATCTAAGACACTCTTTGATCTTCCTTGTCGGTTTGAAAATCGTCTTTACGCCATGTTTGTGCAATATTCAGCCGATTCTGTCTGTCACTCTGAGAATGTATGGCAGAAAGGCCGTACCTGACATTTCTTTTTCTGGTTCCTTACTTCGCCGTGTATTTGGCTCTGTTACACTTCTAATATAATTTGTGGAGTACCCATTGCTCCTCAGAACAGTTTCCAGGTGTTGCATTTCTCGTTTGAGGTGTTGCGGCTCACATATTTGTCCTACTCTCGTTACGAGCATACTAATAATGCCTCTTTTCTGGCTCGGGTGGTGGTTTGACAGTTTGTGCAGGTATCGGTCCGTGTGTGTTGGTTTTTGATACACGCTGTGTCCAAGGTTTTCGCCATCCCTTGTGACCAGCACATCTAGAAATGGCAGTTTCTTGTCCTTTTCTACTTCCATAGTAAATGTTATGTTGGCATGGAGGCTGTTCAAGTGTCTTAGGAAGTCACCAAGCTGTTCTTCACCATGGCTCCACACCACGAAAGTATCATTGACGTACCTGTACCACACCCTAGGTTTTTTCTGGGTGAGCACAAACAAAAGATCTTTCAAAAATATATGTTTTGACAAATAATTTGTGGTCATAGCATGTTGTAAATTAGCTAATATATGTTTTGACAAATAATTTGTGGTCATAGCATGTTGTAAATTAGCTCGATTACCTAGTACCCAGACACCAATTTCAGTTTTTTGAAGTGTTTTTAACTGCTGTTCCACACCTGTGATTTTTTAAGGAACTGATGAAATTCATTACACAAATTACTGTATTAACATTGTATCATAAATTTAATTTCCTTCACTTATACAGATTTTATATATTGCATAGGAGAGGATTATGATTTTTAATCATACAAGCCCGTAACATGTTTTTAATTGTATTTTAGGGTTTTAATGTTTCCCTTACTTCTGCGTTTTCCTCAGTTTTGTATTTTTTAAGTCTGGACCACATGGAAATGTAAAATAGGGGTTTCGCTTCAGTTTAAATCTTACACAAAACTCAGGAAAATAGTAGTCACTACTGTCTGATTTTTACCCCAAAAGTAATCATTAAGAATATAATTATTTTCTTTCCACTGGGTTCTATTGTGTTACTTTGAGAGCATCTGTTAGCTTCAATTTAAATCTAGCTAGGGATGGACAAGACTAATGGCTGAAAGTGATAGTGGTATTTTAGTTCTGAATAATTGGTATTTTTCGGTATTTGTTTGATCTTGGTTATAACAGGTGTTTCTCATTTTTTTCACAAATGACTGGGTAAGAAAACAAACCAGTACCTCAATTTGCCATAGCAGCAATGCTAAAATTTTTGCTCTTAAAGCAAAACTTTTTTTAAAAATGAGTGACATTTTTTTGTAATATCTCCAACACTTTGAAATATTGGATTGTTATAGAAATTGGGAAAGGTGATGTTAATACCACCACCTACATTTATAAACTAGAAAGAAACATGGAATAAGAATTGGTACAGCACTAAAGAGACAAAGAATTTATGTTTATCCACATAGTATGGTCTATTAGATGGTATGCGACTGCATGCAACATGCAAGATTTGTTTCCTCCTGGGCTACGGGGTAGTGTCTTGCTATTGTCCTTGGACATCAGTTGCATTGCAGAATGGTACCATCCCTAGTTTGAAAGTATTTTATGATGTGCAGTATCAATGAAGTACAATGCTCCATTTGGTTTAAAAGACTGAAAACGGGAGAAGTCACAATAAATTTGCAATGTCATAGAAGGAGAAATACCCACAATGTTCTATGGAAGAGAAGGTATATTTTATTGATATACCCACAATTTTATTGATGTGCTATAAACTTGGGATAGTAATTAAAGCCTCAATTTTGTAGTTGCTTCAGTGTAATAAATTGAAACCATACAGAAGTGACAATATTGAGAAGCCATCAATTTGTGACGTTTTACTCTTGCTGATTTGTGACCTTTCACTCTTGCTGTCACCAAGCCTGTCTCTTTCATGTTCATTGTCTTTGCTGGAGACAATGAGACCAATTTGCAACTTCAATCCCATATCAGTTATGATCTCCTACTCATTCAGCATCATTATAATTTTTCAATATTTGTTCGAAGTCTATGTTTATTGCTGGAAGTAATGGCAGTAAAAAGTTGAAAATCTGTTACTTCACAAACCACTTACTCAGAGTGGTTCTAACAGTCAGGTTAAACTGGAGATGATAAGAACCAGTTTAATTGAAAACCAGTTGTTCCAGCAATAACCATCATCCCTAAGTAATGCTATTACAATTAATTAATTAATTAATTAATCTATCTATCTATCTATCTATCTTTCTTTCTCCCTCCCCCCCCTCCTCTCTCGGGAAGAATAGGTAACAGGTAAAATAACATGACAATCCATCAAATAAGATGGCTTGTAGGGCAACCAACTGGTCTAGTTTTTCCAAAAGATTGGACACACAAATCTTAAACAGCTGGTAGTAACTCAGATCTTAACAGTTTCATACACAAACGATTTATTCATGGACACAGTGATAACAGATACAAAAAAACTAACTTAGCCTATACTTGTAAATCATCATTAACCATTTAACATGGGCTTCAGTTATACACATTCATGTTGCTCCTGTTTGTTTTTTAATGTGATGTACCCATCTTCAATTAGGTTGGTGTCTTGCACCTTCCTTATCACTTGAAATACAGCGTAGAACTAAATGGATTCATCTAAATTGGCTGGCTACGTGCCCCATCCACCTCCACTACTATCATCATTAGATCTATTCCCTGACCCATATGTTTTCACATGTAAACTTTCCATTCAAAAATAGAAAAATTATGCTCAATGTAAGCACAGCCCCGATATTGTACTGATCTAACCAGAGAAGAACCATTGGCCACTATCAGTATCATTATTCAAATGAGCTTGGAAAAGTTGGATGGTCAATGTGGAAGAGCTGTAGGCATAGGATGAGATGGGAATTACACTTCTGAGAGTGACCATGAGTTCCTGCAGGTTTCTACTAATTCTGAGGAGCCTTTGATCTGATGATATTACAACCTGTCAGGAATGAAGAAAGCTTGATAAACTTACTACCAGAAGATATATTTTTCACAGGTTTGTTCAAAATACAAAAAAGAAAAAAAATCTTACAGCATCTATTTAGTGCACAATGTTCATGGTTTCATTATATGCCATCAAAACCTATCAAATGTGGCATCAAAATGTATGCAGTGGAGAATGCAAAGATATTTTATTGTGGAAATTCGGGGGTACATATTTATGATCAACCACAAGGCCCATACTCTGTATCATATACACCAGAAGAAGTTGTAAAGTGTCTTGTTGAGGACATAGTCACCAAATACAGAAATTTATTAACAATAATTGCTGTGTCTCTGGCAATATATCTTATATCAAAATGTATTACACTTTTAGGAACTATGAGAAAAAGCAAAGACATAATTCCTCCAGAATCTTTGCCTAATAAGACAAGACCTGTAGGTTCTTCAATATTTAGATACCAGAAAGTCTGAACTGTTGTACTGTAGATTATGCATTGCGCTACGAGAGACCAAAAAACAGCTCTGCAACAATGACATAGTATATGTGCTCGCTTTGTACATACAACTCAGTCTTTAAAAAAATGGTTTGCAATAATTGTCAATAACAGCAATTTATCATTATGTTAATAATTAGATTCAGTTTTAATAGAAAGAACAATAAATGTTTCTTTTAAATTTTTTATCATAAAAAAAATTTAGTACAATTATATACCCAAAGACGCATTCTGTTTTCAACATAAAATATGTTTTTTAATACGTTTAACCGAGAATAGGACCAATAATTCAAGCAAAACAATGTGTTGTACTTTGTTCAACATGTGACCGCTCTTGTGAGATACTGGTGTGACTGGCGGATACCCCTAAATATCTAACACATTGACTGCCAGAAGATCAGCAAGCTATCATTAATATTTGGTTTTATCCCCAAACTAATCACTTTCTCACAGATCAAATAAGGTGTCTTGTAAGGCATCCAAACTGGTCTGATTCTTCCAAACACATTGGAAAATAAATCATAAATAATTGTTAACAACAGATATAAACAGTATCATACACAAATGAAGTGGTGACATGCAAAGACTGATATATCCACTAAATGCAGTTTTTCACAATCAACACAAAATTTATTTCAGATATACATATGATTGAAAATAATAAATTGCAATGCAAAGGCAGTTCATATATGCAAATCAAATCTACAATGAAAATAGTCATTTCAAAAGTACATTTAAATATGGACATGTTTAGCTTCGAACGATTTTCAAAAGCAAATATCTTGTTTTTTTGAAAATAAATTATAGTTTTGTATAATTCTTGCTATACTATATCATATTGGGTATTTGTAACAGTTTAGTATATGATATTGGGAAAAAATTATAAATTGTCAACTGTAATATTCATATTCAATGTTTTATATAAGTTCTGATTTTATTGTTGCTTCAGAATTATTTCAAGTATTTCAAATCAGAGAACAATGATGTAACAATGGCATTGCCACATGTCAACCAGAAGCATCTTCTAAACAATCACAAGCAATTCACATTTGTGTAAAACGACATAGGTATGTCATAAATGATGGATGTATACCAAATCAACTCCTCTGGATTTTGCCTATCTTCTCTGAAAATAGTTTACTGTAACCCACCAACATCTTTCTTCATCTTGCCTGAAATCGGATGGTTGAGAAGCACTTCAGCTCATAGTTATGGAAAGAGTTTTGTAATGATTCACATGACTTTCTAAAGAGATTTCTGCTCTTGTAGATCCTGCTTGGACCTCTAGCATTCAGTTGCCCCCATATCAGTAGGAGCATTTCCTAAAGTGTTCTATGCACCTGTATATGAAAATTTGTTTCATGTCACTAAATTTTGTAGGCCTTACATAGGGATTTCACGTCTATCGCTCTCCAGTTTCTTACTTCATCCCCTGACTGGTAGACCTCATTATATTCGTCTTTTGTTACAACTGTTGACCTTTTTTGTACAAGTTTCTCTCCTGTACCAAAAATGCAGTAAGCAGGCAAGTAAATGTGTCCTTGTAATAATAATTATTAATAGTTGTACTATACAATATTATTACAAGGGAGCACAGCAGCACAAACTGATGCTAACAGCTGCTCTGAGGAGGGTTGTGTGTCCATAACAGGAATGGCAATCACAAGACTGGAATCAGAACATCTCCTATTGGCCGTAATGAACTAGTATGCCTTTGCACAATATGTATATATGTGCAGGTGTGTTTTGCTCTCAACCACGTATTTTCACAGACATGCATCATGGCAAATGTTAGATTTAACTCAAATTGCGTGATGTATTTAGATTCTGCTTATCCTATACTTGTCATTCCATTACCTTGGTGTGACATCATCTCAAATGATTTATTTGTGAACACAATGATACAAACTTCTGACTTAGATTTTTAAATCATCCTTAACCATTTGATATACTATGCTAAATAAAGGCTTCCTCCTGACTACTTCATGCATTATAGCCATCAGCTATACATGTCCATTTTGCTCCTGCTTGTTTTATAATATATACCCACCTTCAATTATTTTTGTAATCTCAGAATTAGGCTGTTCTCTCATTCCTTCATTATCACTTGGAATCCAGCAATGAACTTAATAGGTCCATCTAAAATTGGCTGGCTACACGCCTTGCCCATACCCACTACAGTCACCATTAGGCCTATTCCTTGATTCATGGATTAGTTTTCATATGCAAACTTTCCACTTAAGACAAGTCAGGAAGTTTGGAAAACCTATCGACATCTGCACATGTGTACTCCACAAACCACTGTACTGTATATGGTAGTGGGTACTTGCTGCACAATATTGATCATTATCTGTCATACCCCATTTGCATATTGAGCAAGTGAAAGATAAGTTTTGATATGCATCACTACACATACAACTTAGTCCTTATTTGTCTTATTCTCACAATCTTGTCAGGAGACACACAACAGAAGCAGTGAAATTATTGTATTCTTCCATCTGCCTCACCTACAACTGGTTTTGTGTCTTTGTACCATCTCATATTGTTTCATAACATTACCCTAAATATTTAACACACTGATTGCCCCAGGGCTACCAGCAGACACAGCAGGGTTTCACGCCTGATACCGTGTGCACGTTAGTGGCCACCGGATCCACTCTGTTTAGTACAGCATATAGTGTAGAACTGTGCTAATTTGTATTTCTTGATTGAGCCAACACCGGTGTATAAGAAATCAAGTACAATATCTTGTTCAACATCTTGAACTTTATTATTATTACTCACCTTCCAAAAATATCTCTCTTACTAAATGGCTACCCAGGCACACAGTCACCTGGTCATAGTTGCACATGAGGGCATTCAGTACATAATACAAGACTTTTTTTTTTTCTCAAAGAAGGTTGATTCCATGCCGGGTTCCAATACACCATATTATACCCCACTCTTTTGGCTACACAAGCCTATTTTTGCCACCATAACCTCCATTTCCCCCCCATGAACCATGGACCTTGCCGTTGGTGGAGAGGCTTGCGTGCCTCAGCGATACAGATAGCCGTACCGTAGGTACAACCACAACAGCGGGGTATCTGTGGAGAGGCCAGACAAACGTGTGGTTCCTGAAGAGGGGCAGCAGCCTTTTCAGTAGTTGCAAGGGCAACAGTCTGGATGATTGACTGATCTGGCCTTGTAACAATAACCAAAACGGCCTTGCTGTGCTGGTACTGCGAACGGCTGAAAGCAAGGGGAAACTACGGCCGTAATTTTTCCCGAGGACATGCAGCTTTACTGTATGATTAAATGATGATGTCGTCCTCTTGGGTTAAATATTGCAGAGGTAAAATAGTCCCCCATTCGGATCTCCGGGCGGGACTACTCAAGAGGATGTTGTTATCAGGAGAAAGAAAACTGGCATTCTACGGATCGGAGCGTGGAATGTCAGATCCCTTAATCGGGCAGGTAGGTTAGAAAATTTAAAAAGGGAAATGGATAGGTTAAAGTTAGATATAGTGGGAATTAGTGAAGTTCGGTGGCAGGAGGAACAAGACTTCTGGTCAGGTGACTACAGGGTTATAAACACAAAGTCAAATAGGGGTAATGCAGGAGTAGGTTTAATAATGAATAGGAAAATAGGAATGCAGGTAAGCTACTACAAACAGCATAGTGAATGCTGTGGCCAAGATAGATACGAATCCCACACCTACTAAGTAGTACAAGTTTATATGCCAACTAGCTCTGCAGATGACGAAGAAATTGAAGAAATGTATGATGAAATAAAAGAAATTATTCAGATAGTGAAGGGAGATGAAAATTTAATAGTCATGGGTGACTGGAATTCGAGTGTAGGAAAAGGGAGAGAAGGAAACGTAGTAGGTGAATATGGATTGGGGCTAAGAAATGAAAGAGGAAGCTGGCTGGTAGAATTTTGCACAGAGCACAACTTAATCATAGCTAACACTTGGTTTAAGAATCATGATAGAAGGTTGTATACATGGACGAACCCTGGAGATACTAGAAGGTATCAGATAGATTATATAATGGATTTAGGAACCAGGTTTTAAATTGTAAGACATTTCCAGGGGCAGATGTGGACTCTGACCACAATCTATTGGTTATGAACTGTAGATTAAAACTGAAGAAACTGCAAAAAGGTGGGAATTTAAGGAGATGGGACCTGGATAAACTGAAAGAACGAGAGGTTGTACAGAGTTTCAGGGAGAGCATAAGGGAACAATTGACAGGAATGGGGGAAAGAAATACAGTAGAAGAAGAATGGGTAGCTTTGAGGGATGAAGTAGTGAAGGCAGCAGAGGATCAAGTAGGTAAAAAGACGAGGGCTAGTAGAAATCCTTGGGTAACAGAAGAAATATTGAATTTAATTGATGAAAGGAGAAAATATAAAAATGCAGTAAATGAAGCAGGCAAAAAGGAATACAAACGTCTCAAAAATGAGATCGACAGGAAGTGCAAAATGGCTAAGCAGGAATGGCTAGAGGACAAATGTAAGGATGTAGAGGCTTATCTCACTAGGGGTAAGATAGATACTGCCTACAGGAAAATTAAAGAGACCTTTGGAGATAAGAGAACCACTTGTATGAATATCAAGAGCTCAGATGGGAACCCAGTTCTAAGCAAAGAAGGGAAAGCAGAAAGGTGGAAGGAGTACATAGAGGGTCTATACAAGGGCGATGTACTTGAGGACAATATTATGGAACTGGAAGAGGATGTAGATGAAGATGAAATGGGAGATACGATACTGCGTGAAGAGTTTGACAGAGCACTTAAAGACCTGAGTCGAAACAAGGCCCCCGGAGTAGGCAACATTCCATTGGAACTACTGACGGACTTGGGAGAGCCAGTCCTGACAAAACTCTACCATCTGGTGAGCAAGATGTATGAAACAGGCGAAATACCCTCAGACTTCAAGAAGAATATAATAATTCCAATCCCAAAGAAAGCAGGTGTTGACAGATGTGAAAATTACCGAACAATCAGTTTAATAAGCCACAGCTGCAAAATACTAAAACAAATTATTTACAGACGAATGGAAAAACTAGTAGAAGCCGACCTTGGGGAAGATCAGTTTGGATTCCGTAGAAATACTGGAACACGTGAGGCAATACTGACCTTATGACTTATCTTAGAAGAAAGATTAAGGAAAGGCAAACCTACATTTCTAGCATTTGTAGACTTAGAGAAAGCTTTTGACAATGTTGACTGGAATACTCTCTTTAAAATTCTAAAGATGGCAGGGGTAAAATATAGGGAGCGAAAGGCTATTTACAATTTGTACAGAAACCAGATGGCAGTTATAAGAGTCGAGGGACATGAAAGGGAAGCAGTGGTTGGGAAGGGAGTGAGACAGGGTTGTAGCCTCTCCCCGATGTTATTCAATCTGTATATTGAGCATGCAGTAAAGGAAACAAAAGAAAAATTAGGAGTAGGTATTAAAATCCATGGAGAAGAAATAAAAACTTTGAGGTTCGCCAATGACATTGTAATTCTGTCAGAGACAGCAAAGGACTTGGAAGAGCAGTTGAACGGAATGGATGGTGTCTTGAAGGGAGGATATAAGATGTACATCAACGAAAGCAAAACGAGGATAATGGAATGTATTCGAATTAAGTCGGGTGATGTTGAGGGTATTAGATTAGGAAATGAGACACTTAAAGTAGTAAAGGAGTTTTGCTATTTGGGGAGCAAAATAACTGATGATGGTCGAAGTAGAGAGGATATAAAATGTAGACTGGCAATGGCAAGGAAAGCGTTTCTGAAGAAGAGAAATTTGTTAACATCGAGTATAGATTTAAGTGTCAGGAAGTCATTTCTGAAAGTATTTGTATGGAGTGTAGCCATGTATGGAAGTGAAACATGGACGGTAAATAGTTTGGACAAGAAGAGAATAGAAGCTTTCGAAATGTGGTGCTACAGAAGAATGCTGAAGATTAGATGGGTAGATCACATAACTAATGAGGAAGTATTGAATAGGATTGGGGTGAAGAGAAGTTTGTGGCACACCTTGACCAGAAGAAGGGATCGGTTGGTAGGACATGTTCTGAGGCATCAAGGTATCACCAAGCGAGGTGGCGCAGTGGTTAGCACACTGGACTCACATTCGGGAGGACGACGGTTCAATCCCGCATCCGGCCATCCTGATTTAGGTTTTCCGTGATTTCTCTAAATCGCTCCAGGCAAATGTCGGGATGGTTCCTCTGAAAGGGCACGGCCGACTTCCTTCCCTAATCCGATGAGACCGATGACCTCGCTGTTTGGTCTCTTTCCCCAAAACCAACAAGCATCAAGGGATCACCAATTTAGTATTGGAGGGCAGCGTGGAGGGTAAAAATCGTAGGGGGAGACCAAGAGATGAATACACTAAGCGGATTCAGAAGGATGTGGGTTGCAGTAGGTACTGGGAGATGAAGAAGCTTGCACAGGATAGAGTAGCATGGAGAGCTGCATCAAACCAGTCTCAGGACTGAAGACAACAACAACAACAACAACAACAACACCCTCCATTTCATTCCACGGTATTACACTACCTTACTAGGAGGGCCTGTATGCCTGCATCGTACCACTCCACTGGTCGACATCAGAGCCAACATCTTACTGCGTCAATAACCTCCTATTCACCAACAGACTGCTTCCTGCAGAAAGCATCCTACATTGGGTTAATCAGATGGTAGTTGTAGTTGCAAGATCCGGGCTGTGTGGTGGATGAGCAAGAACAGTCCAGTGAAGTTTTGTGAGCTGCTCTAGGGTGTGCAGACTTGTGCAAGGCCTTGTGTTGTCACAGAGAAGGAGAAGTTCGTTTGCTTTTTGTGGCGATGAATGTACTGATGGTGTTTCTTCACAACACACTTCAGAGTTGATGGTTGCACCATGGAGGAGGACATCGAACAGAATAACTTCTTCAGAATCCTACAAGACTGTCCCCATGACTTTTCTGGCTGAGGAAGTGGCTTTCTTCAGAGGAGAGCTGGTGTGGTGCTACTCCATAGATTGCCATTTTATTTCCAGTTTGAAGTGGTGAACCCACGTTTCATCACATGTGGCGACAATTGACACAAAATTGTCATCATGAGCCTCGTAACAAACAAGCAGGTCCTTTGTGGCTCTTCACAGTCTTCTGTTTGGTGACAAGGAACCCAACGTGTGCACACCTTTGAGTACCCCAGCTAGTGGACGAGTACGTCAGGGCTGCTACAGTCTAACATAACAGTTGTAACACTCCATCTTGGTTTTCTTACACACAGTGAATGCAGCACTCCAAGCGGCCAGCAAGTGACACTTCTGAATATGGCATTGGATGAGAATGAATACTAATATTTATATTAATTTGTAACATACTGCCAACTGCTGTGGCCAAGCGCTTCTAGGCGTTTCAGTCTGGAACCGAACGGCTACTACAGTTGCAAGTTCGAATCCTGACTCGGGCATTGATGTGTATGATGTCCTTACGTTAGTTAGGTTTAAGTAGTTCTAAGTCTAGGGGACTGATAACCTCAGATGTTATGTCCCATAGTGCTTGGAGCCATTTTGTAACATACTTTTTACAATATAAAATGTGTGTAGTACCATAAAAATTGACAACTAAAAAGTGACACCACAGCTGTCATTATCTTGTTTCCTAAGGACCCTAAGAGGTATGAGACAATACATTACAAGACAGTTTGTACGTTACAAGAGAATCATAAGTAAGACATTTGCTGAATAATATTGATTTCCTTTAATTACAAAAATTGCTAGTAAATGCAGGAAGACCTGACCTTTTGCAGAAAGATGATGTACATCTACCAACAAAGTGGAGTTTTATTCGCCACACACTCCGCTAAATCAGTGAACATCAAATGTAGATAGTTTATGTGGAATATAAGACCTACATTATTTGATGTACTGAATTAGCCAACACAACTGTAGCTTAAGGAGAAACCACACAGACAGATGTGACATAAATCAACAAAGTAATAAAACTTTTTCCTAACATAGGAGAAACAAATTCCACAATTGTTGCTACATGCGAGCCACAAACAGCAAGAATCTGCAACAGATTCGTTTTTGAGGCAAAAGTAACGACATTTACAAAGATATTCCTGTTGAATAAAGTGTGAGAAAGGGTGAATCATTAAACTATACAGGGTGTTAAAAAAAGGTACGGCCAAACTTTCAGGAAGCATTCCTCACACACAAAGAAAGAAAATATGTTAGGTGGACATGTGTCCAGAAACGCTTACTTTCCATGTTAGAGCTCATTTTATTACTTCTCTTCAAACCACATTAATCAT
Organism: Schistocerca cancellata; assembly: GCF_023864275.1. Taxonomy (NCBI): domain Eukaryota; kingdom Metazoa; phylum Arthropoda; class Insecta; order Orthoptera; family Acrididae; genus Schistocerca; species Schistocerca cancellata. The sequence goes on along the minus strand of NC_064630.1, from coordinate 592,743,556 downwards.
GGAATGGAAACACACGGCAACAGAACGTACCAGTGTGACTTCAAACACTTTGTTACAGGAAATGTTCAAAATGTCCTCCGTTAGCGAGGATACATGCATCCACCCTCCATCGCATGGAATCCCTGATGCACTGACGCAGCCCTGGAGAATGGCGTATTGTATCGCAGCCGTCCACAATACGAGCACGAAGAGTCTCTACATTTGGTACCGGGGTTGCGTAGACAAGAGCTTTCAAATGCCCCCATAAATGAAAGTCAAGAGGGTTGAGGTCAGGAGAGCGTGGAGGCCATGGAACTGGTCCGCCTCTACCAATCCATCGGTCACCGAATCTGTTGTTGAGAAGCGTACGAACACTTCAACTGAAATGTGCAGGAGCTCCGTCGTGCATGAACCACATGTTGTGTCATACTTGTAAAGGCAGATGTTCTAGCAGCACAGATAAGAGTATCCCATATGAAATCATGATAACGTGCTCCATTGAGCGTAGGTGGAAGAACATGGGGCCCAATCAAGACATCACCAACAATGCCTGCCCAAATGTTCACAGAAAATCTGTGTTGATGACTTGATTGCACAATTGCGTGCGGATTCTCATTAGCCCACACATATTGATTGTGAAACTTTACAATTTGATCACGTTGGAATGAAGCCTCGTCCGTAAAGAGAACATTTGCACTGAAATGAGGATTGATACATTGTTGGATGAACCATTCGCAGGAGTGTACCCGTGGAGGCCAATCAGCTGCTGGCAGTGCCTGCACACGCTGTACATGGTACGGAAACAACTGGTTCTCCCGTAGCACTCTCCATACAGTGACGTGGTGAACGTTACCTTGTACAGCAGTAACTTCTCTGACGCTGACATTAGGGTCATCGTCAACTGCACGAAGAATTTCCTCGTCCATTGCAGGTGTCCTCGTCGTTCTAGGTCTTCCCCAGTCGCGAGTCATAGGCTGGAACGTTCCATGCTCCCTGGAAATCTGTCTCAATACAAACGTACCGCGCCACGGCTATTGCCCCGTGCTAATCCATACATCAAATAGGCATCTGCCAACTCCACATTTGTAAACATTGCAAAACCATGTTCGTGATGAACACTAACCTGTTGACGCTAGTACTGTAGAGCAATGAGTCGCATTTCAACACAAGCACTGAAGTCAACATTACCTTCCTTCAATTGGGCCAACTGGCGGTGAATCGAGGAAGTACAGTGCATACTGACAAAACTAAAATGAGCTCTAAAAATATGGAAATTAAGTGTTTCCGGACACATGTCCACATAACATCTTTTCTTTATTTGTGTGTGAGGAATGTTTCCTGAAAGTTTGGGCATACCTTTTTGTAACACCCTGTATATAAAAATTTTAAGTCTCATGGAAAGTGTCTATGATAACAGCCAACAACAACAGAAATATATGTTTCTCATGCATGAAATACATATTTGTGTCAGCGAAATAAGCTGCAAATATACATATATTTGAAAGAATTTATTCACGAATAAGATGTAGCTTATGTCACTGAATCAGTGTGACTTGGCTGTTTTTTAATGTATTTCACATTACTTCCTATCTCACAGGAATTTACCAATGATAGATGTATAAACATAATAACTATTTCATTAATTAAGTAAAAAAACTAAAAATGATCATCATCCTTACAACACATGTGACTGACTACCACTTCATTGCTTGGAGCACTAGTGTCACTCCAGCTGCAAAAGGTAACAACTTTCATACCAGAGTGTGGCACAACTTTATGTATTAGACTGTGGTGCTACCAACAGACATCCAGTTGTGCAGTGAGTTGGTTGTTTGTGATCTGTTGATTACCTTGAATGAGAATGTCTACATGTTCCAACATTGCAAGAGTCACAGCTGGGTGCAGCCAGTCGACACATGGGAGATTGGACAGATATGCATGATCTTGTTATGATGATGACAGACACCTTATCCAATGACTCACTGTGCTTTTGTTCACTGTCAGGTCTTCATAGATGTTCTGCAAGCACATACGGATGTGTGCAGTGCACTGTTTTTCCACCAAAAGAAATTCAGTGTCCATTCTATTTGTAATGGCAACTCCATAACAGACATCATTTTGAAGGCTAGGTATAGCGCCCCCACCTATTGGAACTTCGTGAAACTATAGGGACTGAAGCAGGAATATTTCATGTCTCACAAGAAATTCCACATTTTTTCAGCTGAAAATGGCAGAGAAAAAAGGTATTGCATAACTTATTTAATGCTCCTCATAGGTTGCCTGCCAAATAGCTTCCAGTGGCAATAAAAACTGCAATTTGAAGTATTTGCTGTCATTACTGACTGAACTTAAAATGCCATCATAATCAACTCATGTGATATCTTATACTAAAGGTTTAGCACAGTAAGCCAAGTGTTACAGTTAGGAAATGTATGTGCCTTGAGGCAGTATACCTCATTACCCACACTAAGGGGGGGGGGGGGGGGGGGAGGGATAAAATATAAACGGGATTTTTGTTCCCGAACATCAACAGTTGGTAGGACTGGCCCTGTGCTTCTGCTATGGTTAGGCGGGACGGTTAAAAGTGAGGAGAGTGTGCTGTTATATATTTCCCACCATTTTGTCAGTAGCACTCAAGATGTCTGAGTAACAAGTGCACCCTTCCATTGCGCAATGCATAATTATCAAATTTCTTCCTCATGAAGGAGCTACACCGGCGCAGATTTGCCAAAGATTGACTGCACAACTCGGTGATAAAACATTACCAAGGACGTGTGTGTTTGCCTGCCATAAAAAGTTCAAGAAAGGACAAGAATTAGTGGAAAATCAGCACGATTGCCGTCCTTTGACCAGCATTACAGACAAAAACATTCATGCGGTTAATGACATTAATGACGACTATCAACAGGCAAGAATATCAGAAATTGCAAAAAAATTTGACTCAGTTATGGGAGCTGTCAAGCAATCATCACAAACAACCTACAGTTCTGTAAAGTGTGTTCCAGATGGGCCCCAAACTTTTGACCAAAATCTGAAGTTGAGACAATTAGAAGTCTATCAGAGGCTTACAGCGAGGTTTGTGGAAGAAAGTGATGCATTTTTAGTTTGATTGTCACCTGCAATGAAACATGGGTTCATCACTACACTCCAAAATCCAAACAAGCCAGTAACGCATGGCAGAGGAAAGGGGAGGCAGCACCATTGAAAGCCAAGACTCGACAAAGTTCCTTGAACAATTCTTTTCGATCAGCGAGGCATTTTGCTGATTAATTTTTTGCATGAGTGACGCACAATCAGTGCTGCTTACTACTGTGAACTGTTGACCAAGGCGAGAGTTGCATATTGCCACAAAAGACGAGACCAATCTATTCAACAGGTCATCGTCCTCCACAACAATGCGCGACCCCATACTGCAGCTCTGTCTCCAAGCTACAGGAAATGCACTGAACTACACTTTATCACCCTCCTTACAGCCTGGACTTATCACCCTGTAATTTCCATTTATTTGGATCGCTTAAAGAGGCTCTAAGAGAGCGATGATTTGAAGATGACGAGAGTGTGGAAGACTTCATGTGCAACTGGCTGGTGACAACCCAGTTCTTTTTATGATGAGTGCATCAAAAAGCTACCCAAATGCTGGGACAAAGTCATTTCCAAAGCAGGAGACTGGAAAAATAAATTATACTTGCCTTGAATTTTTCAACAAATGAATTTAAATAAAAAATAAATACCTGTTGATATTTGATCTGCCCTCATTTATTCATCCAGTATTTGAGACAGAGAGAACTTTGTGACTTCCAACAAGCTGTACACATACGACCGCTATTCAGAAACTAGGGAACATTTTGGCATTAAAAAAACTAAGTACAAGAAATACATTTTATTATACGCATCTGAAAGAGTGAATGACAAACTACTTTTCCACAGTCACCAAACAAATTGAGGCACTTATAGGGGTGGACAAGGTTTGAAATACCTTGGTCATAAAATTCTGCCACCTGAGACTTCAGCCAGTGAGTCACGCCTGCCTGGACTCCCGTGTCATCATCAAAGTGCTGCGCGCACAAGCACACCAAATAAGACTACAAGAATGTCCATTCTAAGCTGGTGAGAGTTTCTTTTGCAGTCCACTTTGTTTATGCAGGTTATAGCCCTGTGAGTCCTATGCTCAAGTTACAACCTATGTGACAGTGAGGAATTAAATTTCCAGTACACTTCCTTTAACTTATCAGTATGGGTTTTATCGTTTGCTTTTGTGATTGCTCTTCACTATTGTGAATTTAGATGATTTCCGCCATTATGTTAATTGAAGTGGCCAAAATAGTGCTACAAAATGGTAACAAAACGATTATATACAATACGTACTCTGAATTGAGATGCATACATTTTCAAGGTGCTGTGAATTCTGCAGTGCTGAGTTACATACAATGACAGTTGGGGATTTTTTTTTCAGGAACAAATATTTTTAAATGCTGATACAATCAGGTACGCCAGTGTCAAGTAGTAATGGTTAGTATTGTCGTCCAATGGCAAGTACTCTCACTGCATGTCTGAAAGGAGGTAAGTACAAAGACTGTGGGTGCATTGGTGGAATAGAGGGCTGTGCAGTGCTGGAATGTGAACAGGGAAGGGCTAGAGGGGTAAGGACACAGACTAATGAAGGTTGAGGCCAAGAGGGGTTACAGGAACAGGACATATTACAGCGAAACTTCCCACCAGTGCAATTCAGAAGAACTGGTGGTGGTGGGAAGGATCCAGATGGCACAAGCTGTAAAGCAGGAATTGAACTGAAGAATACTGTTGAGCAGCATGCTCTGCATTGCTGTGGTTCATTTGTCAGTGGGGATTCATGTGGACAGACAGCTTGTTAGTTGTCATGCCTAACTGCAGCACAGTGGTTGCAGCTTAGCTTTTAGATCATATGACCGATTTAGCAAGAAGCTCTGCTTTCGACGTGCTAACTGAGGTTTGTGACTGGACTGGTGGTGGTGGTGATGGTTTATGGAACATGTCTTGCATCTAAGTCTACTACAGGGATATGAGCTTATGAGGCAAGGCGTTGGGAAAAGGCATGTACGAATGGTCGAGGATCCTTTATAGGTTTGTTGGGCGGTGGAATATCACCGTGGGAGGAATAGAGGGGTAGGACATTTCTCAGTTGGGGGCATGACAAGAGGTAGTCTCCCGTCCTGAGTGGTATCGAGTTATGAGGGGAATGCTCCACTATGACCAGCTGTGACAGATGTTGGATGATGGAAAGATAAGGCACAGGGGATCCATTTCTGTACAGGGTTGGGACAGTAATTACAGTCTGCGAAGGCCTCAGTGAAACCCTTATATTTCCAGAGAAACTGCTTATCACTACAGATGTGATGGCCACAGATGGCCAGGCTGTATGGAACAGGTGGCAGCTGTCTAAGTGGAGGTACTGCTGGTGGTTGGTAGGTTTGATATGGACAGAGGTACTGATGTAGCCATCTCTGAGGTGGAGGTAAACATCAAAGAAGTTGGCTTGAGTAGGACCAAGTGAAGCAAATGGAGAATTTGTTGAGGCTCTGGAGGAAAGTGTGTCTTCACCCTTGATCAAGTTCATAAAGATGTCAAAGAATCTCAACCAGGTGAGAGGTTTGGGTTTCTGGGAATTTAGGAATGATTCCTCTAATTGGCCCATGAATGGATTGACGCAGGATGGTGCCCATAGCTATACCCCAGAATTGTTTGTAGATCATGCCTTCAAAGGAGAAGTAACTGCTGACGAGATTATGGTTATGACAACTAGGAAGGAGATTTTTGGTTTGGAGTTCGTTGGGCATTGAGAAATTCACATGTTTAACAGTGGTAAGGCCATGGGCATTAGGGATGTTAGTGTAAATGGAAATGGCATTAGTGATGAGCAGGGCACTGTGTAAAGCAACAGGAACTGTGCAGGAAATGGTATCTGTAATACAGGACAGTATGTTGTGCGTAACAGGCTAAAGTAGTTTGTCAGAGTAGAGATTCTTTCACTATGGGCAGAGTAACTGGCCACAATGAAGCATCCTAGGCAGCTGGGTTTCATAAAATCATGTACAATGTAGGAGTGCAGGGAGTGGCCGGGGTGAGGAGAGAGATGGACTCCTGAGAGAAGTTATGGGATGACTGAAGGACTTTGAGAGACTAGAGGCTGGATTTCTGGAACAGGGTCACTGTGGCAGGGTTTGTTGGTGGATGAATCTGACAACTGGAGGAGTCCTCCTGCCAAGTAATCTTTGTGGTTCAAAATAACAGTGGTGGAGCCTTTGTCACCATGTAGGGTCTTAAGGTCGGAATCAGTTTTTAGATGGTGTAGTTCTTTCTGCAGATGTAAGGTTAGTTAGCATGCTGAGGGATTTGTGGAATGGTGAGGCAAGGTTCGAGGTTAAGACATTCTGTCAAGTTAACAGGGGGTGATTTGGGGGCAGTGGAGATGGATCACACTTGGATGAAAGAGTGACCTGAGACAGGCAGGGTTCAATGTTGGTCTGAGTCCAATTAGTAAGGTTGGTGGCAAAAACGTGTTTCCATTGTAGCCACCGGGAGAGGAAGAGAAGATCTTTACAAATTCCTGCATAATTGAATTTGAGAGAAGCATAAGTTGAGGCCTTTGGAAATGAGATTTCTGCTGGGCAAAGGCTTTTGGAGGAAAGGTTCACGACTTTCGGATCTGTTTAGGTTGAGGGTTCTGTTTGGTGGGAGGGAGATTTTGAGAGTGGGTTAAATATAGCAGGTCTACAACAAAGGATTTATCAGCAATGAGGGGACAAGGGGGAGGTTTGGAGTTGGTTGTAGAGGCTGCGGATAGTGGTAGTCCACGGTGTGTGTACAAAGTTAACAGGGTGGAAGTTTTGTATCTGAACACTTCAACATAGAATACCTTCAGGGATACTAGGAAAAGAATACTTTATTAATGACAAACTAGCACAGTACTGCTTATTAAAGCTCTCGCAGTGTGTAAATGCAATAAATTTTTCCTCTGGTTTCTTGCTGTGTCCATATGCAGTAAGTGTGATGTTTTGGAATGCATGTCCTTTCCTCCTATCTTCAGAGTAAGTGCTTAAGTCTCAGTCCATCTCCTTAACTAGTAATCAGCTGTGGCTGACATTTAAATCCCCACAACAGCTGTTCAGTAACTGAAGTGCCTAGCCCTGTTTTTACAGGGTCAGACAGCTCAGCTCACACTCTCCCTAAATCACTGCCTTATGCAATGCAGACTGTTACTCCCATGTTTTAGCTTTCAGTGAACACTGGATTGACAAACAGCACATTTTATTGCATTATACTGCTTAACGCAGTCCCTGTTCATGCTTATGGCAGATAAATTTAATGAAGGAAGAAGATCTACTAGTCAATTTTTATTTATTACACTGTCACAGCCCATTTTGCCAGTAACTGGAAAGAGTGAAACGTATAATATGAGGTGGTTTGCTTCTCTCCAGTTTTATATGTATCTGTTAGCACAGCATAATTACATCAACCAGGAAATATGCCTTGACCAATGATTAAAATTACATCTGAAGGGAATACTATAAAATCAGCCCTAAATTTTTATATTCTAAGCAACATAACCAAAAAAATTACTGTGTAGTGACCCGATGACTTGTGTAATCCACTTACAGTTTTCATTTAACATTGTTGGTGAAACATGCAGTCTGCATACCTACATCTAATGCATGTGTTTATTACAGGGATCAATGTTTGTCACTGACGAAATAACTGATTCTGTTGCTAGTTATTTCTGTGTCACTTTTTTGTCCAAGCTATTTTCTTGAGGTTCCATTTTATTTGGATCACTTGTTATGTTCTACATTGTTCTGCCTCATTTTCTGAGCATAGTCCATGAACACATTTTAAATATTCTTGAAGACTTTTAGTGATGTCAAGTGAATAAGAAATGAGTGTCTCACCAAAAATTCAGTAAACTTTTTAAAAATTAATAGTCTGCTTTAGTTCGCTATAATTTTTGGATTGAATTTTGCCAATAATTACAATAATAATGAACTAAGTGACATGAATGTATTTTATTGTCTAAGGCTGAGGTAGGAGCCAGTCTTGGCTTCGTAACCCTATGTCATGTTAACAGAAAATTATTTTGAAGCTGAGTGCTCTGCTCTTGAAAGTTCTTTATGTACAACATAGCCTGTATCACAATAGAATTATTGTTCCAGCTAAACCATCTTACCCATTGTTTGATAGAAACATGCACTGTGGCCAAATTACACTAAACTGATTAATGACCCCACACAATTTTGCATCACCAAATTCAATTTGCAGAGAGGCTAACATGCAGTCAGTTTCAGAAATTAAACATTTGTCTTTAGACACTATGAGAAATAATGGAAAGTCTTCAAAGGAAAGAGCAGTGTTTCAATTTTCAAAAACAATCTCACTTAAAACTTATATACCATTTATTCAGAACAATTAACACTTTTACAGCTAACAATTGAGTTTCACAGACTAGACTTCAATTTAAAGCTTTATATTATGTCAAACTTAAATAACTAATAATTTTCACAAAATACTCATTATGCTCATTTTATACATTTCACAATGGAACAAAAATGTCACTCATATCTGAAGCCCAGAAACTTTCAGACACAGCAACCACCGCGAAGCCTCAGAACCAAATGTAAAGTGGACTCTTTCTGAATATTGTAATCAGATAAAGTACGCCCATCTTCTAATTGTTTACCAGCAAAAATAAGCCTCTGTTGGTCTGGTGGAATACCTTCTTTGTCTTGGATCTTGGCCTTCACGTTTTCAATAGTATCTGAGGGCTCCACTTCCAATGTTATTGTCTTACCTGTTAATGTCTTGACAAAAATTTGCATACCACCACGCAATCTGAGCACCAAGTGCAATGTTGATTCTGGAAAGTAATTTACCAGGGTGTAAGAAGTCACATTATCCAACAGCCATGTATAGTAAGGTCACTGGATGACAAACTGTTCTTTACTCACCTTTCTGGATGTTGTAATCTGAGAGGGTACGACCATCTTCTAGTTGTTTCCCTGCAAAGATGAGTCTCTGCTGATCTGGTGGGATCCCTTCTTTATCCTGAATTTTTGCCTTTACATTTTCAATGGTATCTGATGGCTCCACTTCTAGAGTTATTGTTTTGCCAGTAAGAGTTTTTACAAAAATTTGCATACCACCACGGAGACGCAACACCAGATGTAAAGTTGATTCTGAAGTGAAAAATATGCAGATAGTATTAACCCCACACAAATCAATGTACAGCAGTAACCTTTCATAATGCTTATTAAATGAGAATGAATTTTTGGTAAAATTAAAAATGGATGCTCCATGTATGCAGTCAAAGTCTTCAAAAATTTTGTGAACATTGGGTACAGACTGAAACCTTAGGTTATTACTGGTAACTAGAAAAAGGAAGTGCTTTGTAAATGCTCTTTTTGTAATATCTAAGTTCCACTGAAATCTGTTATAACACCTAGTTGTCTTTACACACAATTCTGTGCACATCACAGTGTCATTTGAAGACTGTCACAATTAAGTATTTCTGAAAGAAGTGAAGCATAGTGGTATGGCTGCTTCCTACAGAGAGAATTTTTTTCAATATCAGATGTCAATACCACGCCACATTCAAACTTTCTCCTAACAACTGGCAACATTGGGTTGTGCACTGCCTGGGGACTTCTTTTGAAATATTTACATACTATGAAAACACTTGCTAGTGTAATCCTCTTATTTGTTTTATTACACCTACTAATTAACACTACAGTGATTACATAGTCTCACCATGCTTATACTATTATGAAACCAACACAGTATCCCTAAAGTGAACCTTATAAGTATATTCAGCACAATAATGCTATTGGTTGGTAAGTCATTATACACTTACATTGCTATTTTACAGTTTAATTACCCATTTTACTATACCAAAATTATAGACTTCATACTGACCCAAAGGCTACCTCTTGCCTTTTGTAGGTCATACTCTAAGATTGGCTGAGCTCATGTGCTTCCTGACTGCTGTGATCTGTCACTAGTGCTGCCCTTCCACTATTATGCCAGTAGTGAATAGCAACAGGTTGAAGTTTAGTTCACCCATTAAATAGTTTTACATTTCTCAATCTGATATGTTTGTGCACAGAAAGGTGTGGGTTCATATACCCTGGGGTAGCACAATTTTAAAATCAGGAATATTTAATATTGTAAATATATCTGAGAGCACACTATTCAACAGAATGCAACATTTAGGACAGAAAACGGTGTGGCAGAAAGGAGGCAAACTGAATCTAAAAGCAATTAAAACAGAATAAAAAAGGATGAGAGAGTAGCTTGGTGAAAGCAGTAGGGTTGGGGAGCCCCCACAACAATGACAGGTGCCCCATCCCCAACCACCTTACTCCTGCTCCAGAGATAAAACATTATTGCAAATAAAAACCAGTTTTATAGAGAACACTGACAACCAGGTAAACCATCTGTGAATTGTCCAACAATATCTGAGGGCCAAAAGGAGGGAGCATTCCACCAAGATATGAGCTACTGTCTGTAAGGTTCCATAGCCATAATGTAGAGTTGGCTCTGTACACCCAACTATGGGTTAACCTGGTACTACTGATGTGGAGATGACTTAGGACTGTGGATTCATTCTGGGAGAAGTAGAAAGAAGATAGCAACGCTGCAGTAGTTAGCTTGATTGCACGGGGTTTATCTGACAAGGCACTAGCCCACCAGCTTTGATCCATTTCCGAGTGAGCAGAGATCTGACAGTTAAATTAATACCTGGGACCGGGAAAACTAACGGGGAGCCAGGAAGTGCTCATTTAAACAAACTGTCAGTTTATCCCCCAGAATCTCCAATAAAGAAAAATGTGTCACTACTATTTTAACTTCGCTTTGGTTCACAGACCAATTCTCTTGGTGGTCTTACTAGAACAACAATTACAATTAGCCCACTGAGACACCTATTCAGTTTCCTATATTGCATTATTACAAACCAATTAATGAAGAGTATAACAATTTTACTTCAAAGCTTTTTGATTCACTGACATTTAATACTAAGCAAACTCAATCCAGTAATTTTTTGTTTCAGATTAGATACACTGCAGAAGAATATTTAACACATACCATCTGCTGCAGCTAATAAATGCTGTGCATTCAACAAAGAATGAGTCACTGACACAAGCCATCATTACCAAAAGAAATACAGATAATTGAAACTTATTTCTGCAGCTCTGCCCTCACCTTTTTGTATGTTGTAATCTGAGAGAGTTCTTCCATCTTCAAGCTGTTTCCCAGCAAAGATCAATCTCTGTTGGTCTGGTGGAATCCCTTCTTTGTCTTGAATTTTTGCTTTTACATTTTCAATTGTGTCTGATGGCTCCACTTCCAATGTTATTGTTTTCCCAGTCAGAGTTTTTACAAAAATCTGCATGCCTCCTCTAAGACGTAACACTAGATGCAATGTAGATTCTGAAGTAGAAAGACATTCATCAGTTAAAATTTTGAAGAACTGCAATGGGTTAAGAAGCCAGAAACAATATAACATTTAGGCACATTACCCTTTTTCCCTTTGAAGAACTTTACCTCAACAGTGGCGAATGCAGCTTTTACCACTGGGAACCTTAATTTCTTTTTAGATTTTAAATAACCATGATTACTTTTAGGAAGATTCATATTTGTGCCAACACTATCAATATTTTTATCTCATTTTCATTAATTTAATGAAATGTCAGGAAATTACAATCACAGTTAAGAATATAACTAATAGTTGTCTCTTTGCACACCATCACATTCCATTCAACTTAAATGTAATTGTGTGCAATCAGCATAAAAGGTTTTGAATCTTCACTATACAAATGCAGCTTCCTGCCTATTCATAGTACAGGGTGATTAAAAAAGAACAGATGGTTGAAGTCTAGAGCAGGGCCAGTGGCAGTCACAGCTGTGGTTACCTATTCCTCAGAGGCCATCAGCATGTCAGTTTTAAGTAGCCAATTTATTTCTTGGGCCAAAATTGAAATCATCATCTTATTTGCTGTTTTTTAGTGTGGTAGTGAGTTCCGAGAGAAATATTTCGTGATTATGGCAGCTAGTGTTATAAAGTGGAGTGATGTTAGTGCACATCTCACGGATTAATTGAAGACGCACAAAAATTTATCAAGTGCGATGATGAAGTGAATACACAATTTATCTGCACAAGCACACTAAGTAAGTAGATCAATGTTTTTTTTTCTAAGTCATGGAAGAAGGCAGGTGGATCATTGTTTACTCATGGGTCACATGTTTAATATATTAATAAAGACTGATCCACATACCTCCTCCCTTGATTTAATTATTGAAGATTGATCGACAGTGTGCTCACACAGATCGATTGCAAGGCAACAAAGAGAAGAGAAGTATTTCACCGTTTTTTTTTCCGAATATATTGTGGGCTGAGACACTGTCCCTTGTTTGCAGATACCAACACAGTTTAAACAGCTGCGACTCAAACACGGAACAATCAAACTTCCTGGCAGATTAGACCGAGACTCAAACTCGGGACCTTTGCCTTTCGCGGGCATGTGCTCTACCAGTTTTAATCTGCCAGGAAGTTTCATATCAGCACACACTCCGCTGCAGGATGAAAATCTCATTATGGAACAATCAAATTTATAATCTTTATTTACAGCAATGCTGCACCCTTTCTTCTGAACACATTACTTCGAAACATCATCTGCCTGCTACTCTCTCATTGGTGTTTAAGACAAACAGCTGACCCCCTACTTTTGTTCCCATCATACCTCATAGCAAGTGCTGACAACATTCTTGCACGAAACATAGTAGTATGTCACTGGCCCTGTTCTAGACTTCCCAGACCATATTTCAATTGCCTGTTACAGAGAATATGCAAGATATAAATACAGTGTGCCTCTCACTGGACAGAGGAAGGTTCAGTGTTTTATGTTCACACTGACACTATACCATGCCTTGCTCACGAGATGTCTGATCTCACATGAAAAATCAATAGGTCCACATTTATTAAATAAACATCAACAGTTCAATTTCTCAGCTCTTTAAGAGTAGCTGCCAGAGTTAAGATAGATTTATTTTATGTACTCCCTCAGAAAATAATCACAGGACATCACGTCTGGTTATCTGGAAGGTCAAAAGCAATGAACATGACCTTTTACACCTCTTCCAATCCAGCATTGCAGGGCACTGGTAAGAATGCCATGCCTGAATGTGGAAGTGAGCCTGTGTGCCACCACATATAGAAATTTGATCACTGGGATTGTCATGAAGTTTAAAAACATTCTGCAACATGTCAAGGTATGGCATCCGTGTCAATTTCCTCCACAAGAAAGGAACAGTCCACAAACTTTGTGAACCTTCTGTGTCTGAGTCATGTCCGACATCAGGATTTTATTATGACCCTCACAAATCTTACATTACGATGGTTTACTTTACCCAACCAATGGAATTTAGATTTGTCTGAAAATATGAGTTTTCTGAAGAGTGTTCTGCCACACCTGGAGAACTGAAATGAAAATTTGTACCTACTGTCTACTGTTATGGTCACTGGGAATCAATTGCTGCAGTACCTTACTGCTTCATATGCAGGCATCTGTTTCAGGACATGCCACAGCATTGTTTGAGGAATTTGAAGTTCATCTGCTTGTATTGGAGATTCCCAATGGATCCGTGTCAATGCACCTTTGATACACCCCCCCCCCCCCCCCCCCATCCACATCGACAGACATGTATGGCTGACCAGTGGTTTTTCCTTTTCACATGCAACCAACTTACATGAATTCTGCAAGCCAGTTATAAATCTGCTTGTGCAAAAGCAGCTTCTTGCTGAATCAACAGCAGAATGTAAAATGCACTTTAACACTGGACTGACTTTGTGCAAATTCAAACACACAAAATTATTTCCTCTTGTGGTTACTATGTTGCTACAAACAACAGTCAAGCTGTGTCAAAACTTACCGTATTTACTCGAATCTAAGCCACACCTGAAATATGAGACTCGAAATAAGGGGAAAAAAAATTCCCAAATCTAAGCCGCACCTGAAATTTGAGACTCGAAATTCAATGGGAGAGAAAAGTTTTAGGCCGCACCTCCAAATCGAAACAAAGTTGGTCCATTGTAATATGAGACAACTTAGGTTGAATGAATGACGATACAGCTACAGTAGTTTGGTTCGAGTCGAAAGCTTAGCAGTTAAGCTTTACCAGGTAGCCATTGCTATGCGTCAGGTGCTCCGTCTGTATTTATACAGATACCCTTCCTTTTTCACGTGCTTCGTCTGGTTTGAATCGATTGCTTATTTTGCTTTGATCTGATAAGTGCCATTTTCAATGTTATAGGTGTTTACGTCAGTCACTAAGCTGAAAATGCATTACTATACTGTGTCATGCATTATTTGTCGCATTCTGATAGTGCGTGTTTACGGCCTGTCGCTGCTCGCGGCATGGCTTGCTTTTGTGCGCGCTACCGCCGCCTACAATTAAAAAAAGAGAGGAATCGTCACATTAGCGAAACAATGGCAAGAGACTGCTATTTGTTGTTACTTACACTGCTGCTTTCTTTGATAATGATCAACAAGAACCAAATAATAGACTGCGTATGATATAACATGTTCTGAACGCGAGTTTGGCGAAAATTTTTCTCCGTTTGAAAATCTTTGCGGCCGCTTCTTTAGTACATCAAATTCTGCACAGAAATTAGTCATCTTAGATTTAAAAATCTAGTCAGTTGCCCTGCTTCATTTCTGACTATCACTATTAGGAATAAGAGTAATACAAATATAAACATGACACGATACGTATATTCTTCCACATTTGCTGTTGTCTCACTAGTTTCGTAGTTTATTTGGCAGACAAGATTTAAATGAGATAGAAGCAAACACGAAAGAATACTTGGCAAAATGTTTATATTCATATTATTCTTGTGGTGAAGAGAATACTGCATGTGATTCACATTTCATCAGGTTCCTATTAGCAACCATCTCTTCTCACAGGTAGGAAAAAATTCAGAACGTAGAGTTGGCCATATTGACAAAAATCCCAGTATTACCAGTCGGATTTTCGTAGTACATTGAAATTCGAAGATGAACAATACGGAATTTGTATTTACTTCGTTGGATAAGGTATGAAAATGCAGTGGTCGAAACTCTGGCAGAGAAAAATGCTCATCTTCCAATTTTTTTTTTAAATTTTATTTACTGACGCAGAGGTTTTGGCACCAGTGTTTATCTTTGTGCCTATAAAGGATGCCTGTGTAGCACTACATATATTCGACAGCAGAAGTTAGTTGTGGCGGCACCTATCAACATTTTTCAGAACTTCCGCTTGCTTTGCACTCGATTCTAAGCCGCAGGCAGTTTTTTGGATTACAAAAACCGGAAAAAAGTGCAGCTTAAGATTCGAGTAAATACAGTAATCCTTTATGCTGTAACACATGCAATTTTTTTATCTTTTACTGTGTGTGTAACGAACAATTTAAAAATTGTTCGTTTAGAATTTTGTAGTAGTTACATAATTTTTTATTTATTAACAATGACCTTTCACTTTCACTGCACATGCTCAGTCAAATCTTTCAACAAGAACAAGATTCTTTTCAACAATCTGTATGAGAACACAATGCACATTAAATTATAATTTTACATACTCTAAAAACCTTCAGAGCATAAGAGAAATTTTATTAACTGACTTCCTGCATCTGGCTCCTACTTTCAAATTGTAATATAGCTCTACAGACTAACACCCTAGTATTAGACTCTTATCTGGCAATGGACAGTCTGCACAACTTCAGTTACAATTTTAATTCTCCCAATGAGACACCTGTGTAGTTTATTGTATTGCATTTTTACAAACCAATTAATGAAGAGTATAACAACTTCACTTTAAGAAATTTTTGATTCACTGTTCTTTAATACCTAGACAACTTTTTCCAAGAAATTTTTGTTTTAGATTACAGTGCAGAAGAATATTTAACACACTATTTGCTGCCAACTACTAAATGCCACACACAACACAATCAGTCATGAGCACAAGCAATCATTACCAAAACAAAACATTACTCAGGAAATCAAAACTTCCTGTTATTTCTGCAGCCCTGCTCTCACCTTTTTGTATGTTGTAATCTGAGAGAGTTCTTCCATCTTCAAGCTGTTTCCCAGCAAAGATCAATCTCTGTTGGTCTGGTGGAATCCCTTCTTTGTCTTGGATTTTTGCTTTTACGTTTTCAATTGTGTCTGATGGTTCAACTTCCAATGTTATTGTTTTCCCAGTTAGAGTTTTTACAAAAATCTGCATGCCTCCTCTAAGACGTAACACTAGATGCAATGTAGATTCTGAAGTAGAAAGACATTCATCAGTTAAAATTTGGAAAAACTGCAATGGGTTAAGAAGGAAAAACTGCAATGGGTTAAGAAGCCAGAAACAATGTCAACCTTCAGGTACATTACTCTTTTTCCCTTTGAACCACAGGTAATTTCTTGCTACATTTGAAATAACCATGCTCACTTTCAAAAAGATTCATATTTGTGCCAACACTACTGTATATCAATATTTTGATTTTCCTTGATTTAATATAATGCCAGGGAATGACAAGTACAGTTAAGAACACTAAATAGTTTTCTGGTTGCCCATCATTCTACGCAATTTAAGTTTTATGTATAATCAGCATATTGCAGCACACATGTGCTCAAAATCGGCAAGGTGGCCACTACAGCTGAAAAAACATTTCACACATCACAAAAACTGTAGTCACTGCAGTGCCCATTACTTCAGACGTGCATGCACTGCAATACTTTATTTGTCCACAAATAGTGACTCAAAATGTCTCCCCTGAACAGAACATACATAAAGAATGTACAAGTGCAGGTTGTAAACACATCAAAGTCTAAGCCTAGCCATGAAGCATGCTCTGACAGCCAAAGGCCACAGCTTTTTTTTTGTGGTTTTAGGGCGCACAGCTTCAACAGTCATTAGCGCCCAGACTACGTTAGGAATGCACCGCGAGTCACAAGTTTAAAACAGCAACGAAACTGAAAACACGATGAAAGACAGACAGGCATAGGATTAAAAAAGAAAACAGCATAATCAAATGTCCTTAGAGAGGGTTGTCAAATTGATAAAATGAAGAACGCGAGCAGCTGCTCGTGGGTCATCTGCTAAAATGGCTTCTAGAGTACATGGCAGGCCAAGATCAAGACTCAGTGTTAAAATCCGGACAGGACGTTAAAATGTGGCGGACCATCAGCAATTGCCCACATGGACAGAACGGCACCGGCGCAGCCGTCAGCAGATGGCTATGGCTGAACCGGCAGTGTCCAATTCGTAACCGGGCCAAAACTACCTCCTCCCGCCAAGAAGAGCGTGAGGAGGACGTCCAAGCCACGGGAAGAGGTTTCAAGGCCCGAAGCTTGTTGTCTGTAAGTGCAGCCCAATCGGCATGCCACAGCGATAAAATGCGCCGACAAATGACCCTGCTACAATCTGACGAAGGGACACAACAAGAAGCTGCCGAGGCTGGAGGACCGCAGCCTTGGCCGCGGCATCTGCAGCTTCGTTCCCAGGGATACCGACATGGCCAGGAACCCACATAAAGCTAACCGGAGAACCGATGTCCACCAGCTGCTGAAGAGAGCGTTGGATCCGGTGCACGAAAGGGTGAACCGGGTACGGATCACTGAGGCTCTGGATAGCGCTCAGGGAATCGGAGCAGATGACATATGCAGAATGTCGGTGGCGGCAGATGTAAAGAACAGCCTGGTAGAGGGCAAAGAGCTCAGCTGTGAAGACCGAACAATGGCCATGGAGCCGGTATGTGAAACTTTGGGCCACAGCTTGTGACAAGAAAATGTGGCTTCAAATCCTAGTCCTGCACAAATTTTCAATGTCATCATTCCATGTTGTCCATATTTGCAACTGCACACACTTCATTGACAGCATGTTAAAGGTTTTGAATCTTAACTACCTAAACATAGTTTGCTGTCTACCAATAATGGTCAGTTACCACATTCTTATTTACAATCACACTTTCAACTGCAAATGCTTAGTCAAATCTTGCCATCAAGAAAGCTCCTTTGCAACAGTCTGCTTGAGAACAATACGTTGTATTCCAAAGTACTCAGAAAAACCTCTGCAGCATCACAGAAACTTTACTTTCTGTATCTAGACGATATATTCAATTTTAGCATCATTTCCATTTTCTTTAAAATCACATTCTTTTACAATCAGGTGACCTTACAGCTCAGATTCATTTACAGTACAGGTTTATTAATCATGTATTATGTCAGCACCATTATAATTAACGAAAAGTGGGGGCCATGAATATTACATAGGCTTTTTTCTTCCCAGTGATAATTCTAAGAATAATATCACCTTTAATGTGCCCTATCACTGAATTATTTACCTACATATAGTTTGCGAAGATTACTTAATGGCTTGTTATGTGATAATATTAGAATATAGATAACGGCATAATCAACATCCACCTGGAAATTTTTATTTTCCTTAATCTTACATCCAACAATGGAAAATTCAGGTAGAAATGTCAATGTATGAAGGAGACATTGCTACTTATTGTAAAGAAGACACCTGAGTTGCAGACTGGCACAATTAAAACAATTACATAAAGCTTTTGGTCACAGTCTTCACCAGCAGAAAAACCACAAGCAAGCACACCTCATGCACACATGAGGAACTCTAGCATTTTGGGCCAGAATGCAACTATATACATGATATACCATCTAGTATTACAAAGGATTCTTTTCCTACATTGTTGATATTCCTACCTGTAATTTCCTTTAACTGCGTTTACACTTTTTGAAATTGCATTGGTGATGTGTGTCATCTAAAAACTATTTAGTGCTCTTTTCTTGATTAAGCCTAAAAGGTCCAAGATGACTCAAAAGATCAAATATACAATTGTTTATATATTGTTTTAAGGGGTACACAATACTATATCACGTTTACAGTGGGTTGCAATACCTGACATTCACTTTTATTCAAAAATTTTTGCATGTAAAATAATCACTTACTTTAGATTTTTGTTGCGAGTGTGGAGAGCAAGAAGGAAGTGGACAAATGAGAATACTATTTCATAAATTTGATTCATTTATGACCAGAGCTACAAGACAGTAGTAGCAATGCATAAAAAGATCACTATCTGAAAGGACAACTGGCAACATTACGTACGCCAAAAATTCCTAAAGCTTAGAATGTATTCCAAATACAAAGCAAGAGAAGTGCATAGGAGGATTTTACATGCAAGTGGCTCTTCATCCAAAAAGTTTTAATTTGATACCAGGTACTTCATAATATTGGGACATGTCTGAAGCAGGAATTAATTGCTAAATAGTGTGTGCCAGTCAACACTAAATTTAAATAAAAACTATGTAATTCCAAACCTAAATTAACAAAATATTTCCTATGAAAGGATTACATACTTCTAGTACCAAGCGGTTTATTGACGAATAGTGAACTTTAAAGATACGTATTAAACTTCTGTAGGGATCACCAGTGACTAAAAATCAAAATGTAATCACTAGTTTCAACTTTTATACGTTCATTTGCAATTCTTGGACAATCACTTAAGAGGCATTTGAAATCTTATTTCAACATTCTGGTAAAATTCTGGAAAACCTATTTATCCAGCACCAATAAGCATTCTGCTTAAAAAATATATCCATGACGCCCAATTTCTTCTCTCATTTCATTCCTTGCTAGCTGCACTCTTACTAGCTTGTGTTCACCAATTTTTGGCCTCATGGAAACATGGCCTGGAAATTTATTACCAAGCAACAATGGTTGGTAGTGTTGTACATGTGGTTGCAATTCATCTGGACATAACGTTGCACTATTGTAATATGTAATTTTAATGGCCCATGTGAACTTCAGGACAGAAGCAAGTAAGCATCCTATTTGTTGATCTACAAAGATCTCTTAAAATGTACTCTGATGAACTTGCCAGGTTTGGTAGCAGCACTTCCTACTTCAACTGATTTCAAGTCAATTTTTGAGAGAAATTTGTTGTTTCCTGCATTGTTAGCAGCATTATTAGTTTTCATGCAGCTTTGCACTTAATGATGGATCTTAATAGTACCTGACAAAGTGTGTGCTATTTGGTTCCACAATGACATTTTATACTTTTTCAGACTAGTTATGAAATCATGCACAAAAAGTATGTACTATGAGTATTCACCAAGTACTTTTGAATATAAACTTACCTTTTTGAATATTGTAATCTGACAGTGTCCGTCCATCTTCCAACTGTTTTCCTGCAAAAATTAGCCTCTGCTGGTCTGGTGGAATGCCTTCTTTATCCTGAATTTTTGCCTTCACATTTTCTATTGTGTCCGAAGGCTCAACTTCCAATGTTATTGTTTTGCCAGTCAAAGTTTTGACAAATATTTGCATCCCACCCCTGAGACGGAGAACCAAGTGAAGTGTTGATTCTAGAAACAAAATGGAAATATTGAAGGACTGTTTCAACAGAAAAACAGTCAACTGGATTGTAGTATACTAAAATCAGAAAAGCTGCAAAATGCAACAAATAGGAGACATGTCTTGTGGCAACAATGTTGTCGCATGAACATGCGCATTACCTTTTTGTATGTTGTAATCTGACAAAGTGCGGCCATCTTCCAACTGTTTACCAGCAAATATCAAACGTTGCTGATCAGGTGGAATTCCTTCTTTGTCTTGAATCTTTGCTTTAACATTTTCTATTGTATCTGAAGGTTCGACTTCAAGTGTTATTGTCTTCCCTGTTAATGTCTTTACAAAGATCTGCATATCTGCTTTGTGGGATCTGAAAATAAAATAGATCAAACACTACAGGGGTGATTACATTTCATCATCAGTGCTATTAAAAGCACCTTCTTTTCAAAATAAATAGAAAATACACGAAACATTACACAAATTCCTGAAATATTCATGTTACCAAAAGTTTTCTACCAATATTATGACCTCAAAACCCACATGCTATACTTCAATGACTAATCTTAGTGCCACTCATTCAAAACACGAGGCAACAACACTGTGGTATCGCTGACACATCAAAGCAAGGAAGGGGCAGGGGGGAGGGGGAGATAAGACGTAAAAATCTGGCATAAACTTTCCAGCACATGTAGACATTTGTTAGTATCATTTTCCATGGATTATTTGTGCAACTGCAATTATGTGGAACAAGTCATCTTACATGAATATGATCATGGCTACATTCTCTGATCATTTACAAGGATACTTTAAATATAACCTGTTGCTATGACAGATACAATTCTAGAATGCATCACTTTCTCAAAAATTTTGGAAAACATCAATAGTGAAATGGATCAGTAGTTGATCTCTCAATCACCTTTCTTATAGAGAAGAAATTTCGATCTCAAGGTGTGGGGGCCCCCTCAGTCATGCATCATGTACTTCAGAAAAGACAGCACTCATGAAAATGACTTTCTTGTATTCTGTTGGAAAGCCCATACAAATCCAGATGAGCTCTTACTTTTGATGGCGTTTATATATTAAATAAAGTGAGAAATGCATATAACAGTATTATTTAAATTTCTTTTTCAACGTAACTATTTTTGTCTCTTGCCACCTGTCCTCTTATTTTCAACTAGATTTAAAAACAATTATTCCAACACACCTACCAGTGACTGATCATTTATAGCCCTTCCCCTTACATCAATAGCAATGTTATCCTTTTCTGTGTTCTACATTCCACATAGACTTCCATCATTACAGAAACAGTACAAGGCAGGATAAAGACAAAACTTCCCTAATAGAAGTATAATGCCTTAACTTTTCTGATTTGACTGTCAAGCTCACATGCAGCTGTAAATTACTTTCACAATAGCAAATGTTGACATGGAGATTACATCCTGAACAGTTTATCAAGAGTTTTGTTACAAAGTGTCACACTGAAATCTCTTTAGGCATCAATAGAGTACAACAAACTAAAGTGAAGAAGACCCACTTGCTCTATTTATGACTCAATATCTGTACTCTTGGCACCTTAATTGATTCATTTGAGGGTCATTCCATGTCAAGTCACCCAGGCCTTGACACCAACCATGTCAGATTTTGATGAAACTTGGTACAATTACTTCTTTTATCATCCTGAAAGCACTTGTAAAATTCTTTTTCTCTCAGTTTTTTTAATAAATTTTTAAAGTTTTTAGATTTGGCATTGCTTCAGCAGTCAAATCTTAAACATGTCCTCACAATTAAAAAAATTTGTATATTAAAGAATACTCAAGATATCAGTATGAAATTTTGGAATAAGTTTGTGTATTATATCTAAATGTTAAAAAATTACCATAAAGATATATTAAAATCTTCCAAATGAAAAAATTTACAAGGTTTTTTAAGGTAACATGTTTAGTTTTACAACTACTGCAATATCTAGTCCCAGACCTGATAGAAAGCTCAAATTTGTTTTAAAATACTCTTAATTGTATAGGCTATTAGATAAAACAAAAATTATGTTGGCTTTTTAACCTGTTTAATAGTTATCTAATTTTTAAAATAATTATATTTTAAAAATAAAAAGTAGCAAGTGAGTTAGACACCGAAAATAAGTTTTTGTCTTCTTGGAGTAACAATGTACACTTGGATTTTGTTTTGTTACTTCTGTGTTTTGAAGTAAAAAATTAGTACAGTGTTAAATAATGCTTGGATAGTATTTTATTAAGTTTATTCGAACTTTCAGTAAGTACTGTTACTTAGTTTACAGAGATCCTTCTCCAATATCATATAAAAGTAACCAGAACAGTAATCAGACCAAAAGTGAAATCAGTATGTCAGATATTCAAACCTGTAAGGTAGGGTTATGTAAAAAATCTGTTTCCAAACAACCTACACACCTTCAAAAAAGTTACAACCAGTATCTGAATTGAGTAAGGAAGAAAAAGATTTGATCCACTTACGATCTGGAATTAATCTGTGTGAATTTAAGAATATATGTTCACACCACAGCTAATACTTTTAAAATGTTTTCAAAAAGTAAACAACAACATGTGTAAACCCACTAAAAAACACAAAAAGCCCATCAAAAAATCATTGAGAAGTGTAGGCTTGGATCTTTCTAAACAATTACTGACAAAAAATATTAGCATAAAACCTGGACAAAAGCTTTGCTCAACATGCCGTAACTTTTGTGAGGAAATATTAAGAGTTGAAGTCAATGAAAGTGAAACAGATGAAGTCGTGGTTGAATTAGAATCATTGGAATCCAGAAATGAATCCCTCGTACAAACATTGCTCTTGATAATTTAGGTTTAACACTGACAAAGCTTCATTGCTTGTCAGAACAAAGTAAAGGGTCTTATTTTAAAAGGAAGGTTAGCAGTATTGTAAAGACTGCAAAAAAGGCGGTTTCAAAAGCATTAAAATATGATGCACCAAGTTCTGGTGATGAAGATACAAGTGCGGTTGAGAAAGCAAAGGATTTTGATGTAATGATTTCTCTTATGAAGGAAGATTTCATCTGTTGGGAAGTCTAGAAAAATCCCGATTCTGACTTTGGCTCCAGATTCTTGGAGTCGGAATAAAGTGATGAAAGAATTTAACGTAAGTGAGTACATGGTGCGACAAGCTAGAAAGCTAAAATCTGAAAAGGGTATCTTGGAAACTCCTGGTCCAAAAAAAAAGTTAACCTTTCTGAAAATACAGAATGACTTTTAATAGATTTTTACGAAAAGGATGAAAGTTCCAGAGTGCTACCTGGAACAAAAGACAAAGTAACTGTTCAAAAAATGTGTACATGCAAAAAAAAAAAAAGACTCATTTTGTGTAACTTGAGAGAACTATTATTCTTTCAAATGGGAGAATCCCAAGGTAGAAGTAGGATTTTCAAAAAAATTTTTCTTGAGACCTAAATGGTGTATCCTTGCTGGTGCTACAGGCACACACACTGTGTATGCAGTATCCACCAGAATGTCAAACTATTACTGGGTGCTGTGAAAATTGAATCTTATAAAGACCTAATTAAGATGCTTGTGTGCAACACGGAAAACCAAAACTGCATGTTACATTATTGCGACACCTGTCTTGCAAATACTGCACTAACTGAGTACTTAACTGAAAAACTAAGTGGAGATTATGATTTAGAAGAAGAAATTGTAATCAGTCAGTGGGTTAACACAGACAGGGCAGAAATGATCTAACAGGCTATTAGTGTTGAAGACTACATTTCTTTATCGGTTAGGTCATTGGAAAAGCTCACCCCACACTTGTTTATAGCAAAATCCAAATCAGCAGCCTTTAAAAGATTAAAAGGAGAACCACCACCCAAAACAGCAATTATTGTGATGGATTTCAGTGAAAATTATTCCTTTGTTATACAAAATGAGATCCAAAGTTACCACTGTAATAGAGGTGGTTGTACTCTACACCCTGTTGAAGTTTTTCTAAGAAATGAGAAAAACAATGTTTTTGTTTCCAACCACTGTTTTATTAGTGATGACCAAGAACATGACACTGGTTTTCTTAACTTTGTACAAAAAGAAATTACAAAGTTGCTGTCATTACATCATACTGACATTGACTCAGTTCACTACTTTACAGATGGCTGTGCTGGGCAGTACAAAAATAGAAACAGTTTTAAAAATTTGACTGGACAATTGAGAGACTAATTTGAAGGTCCAACACACTTTTTGCAACAAGTCATGGGAAGTCAATTTGTGGTGGCCTAGGAGGAACTATTACACGAATTTTAAGGAAAGCCAGTCTACAGCTTTCAGACGAAGAACAAATGACAGCAATCAATGTGTACAAGTTTTGTGAAAAAATATTGAAAACATTCATTTTCACTTTGACAAAAAAGAAGCAGACTTGCTACAGTTAAAACTAGAAAAACTTCTTCAGCAACCTGAACCATTCCTGGAACAAGAAGTTTTCATAACTTCAAACCACTTCCAACAAAACCTTGAAATTAGGACTACAGATAGTGTAAAACCCTCCTTAGTCTTTTCTTTCCATTCTTCTTCTGATTGGGTTCGTGTTGAACCATCTATAAATAGCTATGTGGCTGCAAATTATGATGGTAACTGGTACTTATAACTGGTAAAAACAATATTCAATGATGAAGATGCAGAAATTCTATTTCTACATCCTTCAGGACCAGCTGCATCATTTTATTGGCCTGAAAGAAGATTCTTGCATAGTGCCTTTGGAGCACAGTGTAGAAGACACCTCAATCAAGCAGCACTGGAAGAATGTATTACTTCAAAAAAGACTATCAAAAGAACTGAAAGCTCTTGGATGAAGTGGAAAAACAGTCTGAATCAGCATTAATGTTTTAAAAAGACAAAATTACTCAAAAAATTCAATGTTTCAAGCAATCAGTTGGGTTATGTATAAGTGTCTTAAGTACACTATCTTTGCACATAATTCTAATGTAATCCACTATAATTAATAAACATGTTAAAAAGTCATTTATAAAAAACTAAGAGATACAGCAAAAAAATTTGCAGGTGTTGTCAGGATGGTATTAGAACCATTTGAGCCAAATTTCATGAAAACCTAAGGAGGTGGGTGTAAAATTTATTTTTTACTGGGTGATTTGATATTGAATGACCCTTGAGAGAGAGAGCAGTCCCCAAAAAGAAAGTACTGACCTGTATAGTTTATATGGTTTCAACCACTGTCTCTCCATTACATTTATACGAGGGGGAGTTGGAAAATGTGTTTCCCCTGCCGACTGTGGGCACAGTTGTGTTATATGGGCAAAAGACGAAACACACGGCAGGTGACGCGCACATGCAAGACACCTATACACCAGTGGGTAGAGGTTGACCGCGATCAAGTAGATGGCACTGTTGCCAGTACCTGCGGAAAGCAGAGGCCAGCCACTCAATCTTTTCCCAGAGCTATGGAGAGAAGGTACATTTTGGAGTTGTGGTCAAAGGTGGAAGTGAGAGCTGTTATCCACTATGAATGGGTACTTGGAGTATCAGGCACAGAAATTCATAACTGCCTTGTTGAGGTGTAGAGGTCAGGTGTGATGTTGAGGAAAATGGTGGACAGATGGTGCCAGCAATTCAGTGATGGATGTCAGCACATGCAGGACATACCGAGACCTGGACAGATGTGCACAGCCACTACAGATGCAAATGTCAGTAAGGTGGATGACATGATTAAAGCAAACCAGTGTATCACAATCGATGGAGTAGCGGCAGAACTTGGAATCGGACACGAGCAAGCTCCCAATATCATCCACGACATTCTTCGATACAGGAAGGTGTCAGCACAATGGGTGCACCGCCAACTGACCCCGACACACATGGAACAATGCATGGCATTCGGCCTGGAAAAGCTCGTGCGTTACCCTGAATCTTGCAATGACCTTATGTTTCTGATTGTGATGGGGGATGAAACACTGTTCCACCATTACACACCCGAATCTAAGGTCCATACAGTGGAAACATTAACCATCACCTGTCCAAAAGGAGTTCAAAAGCACTCCGTCTGCAGGTAAAGTGCTACTCACTGTTTTCTGGGATGCCAAAGGACTTTTGCTGCTAGACTTTCTGGAGGATGCAAACATCAATGTTGTGCGGTACTGTGCCACACTGTCGACATTGAAAGAGGTGATTCAGAAAAAGTGGCCTGGCCTTCTCAGATCTGGCGTTCTGCTATTGGATGACAATGCAAGACCACATGGTGACAGCAACGCAAAGCCATACTGCACCTCTTGGTTGGAAGTGTCTACACCATCCGCCTTACAGTCCGGATCTTGCAACAAGTGACTTCCACCTGTTTCCTGCTTTGAAACAGACACTCGACATGAGGCGGTTTGGCAGCAATGCTGACGTCAAGCAAGCCGTTCAATGCTTCTTCCGTATGCAACACCCTGATTTTTCCTGGAAGGCTTTTTGAAGCTTATAAACTGATGACAAATGTCAATGTACTTTGAAATTATGCAGAAAAATAAACATATCTATATTTAACGTCTCATTCTATTTTTTCCTTTCACACTCAACTCTGACCACAGTTGAAAGGGAGGGGAAACTTATTTTCCAACTCCTCCATGTATTTTAGTAGCACTGTTTAAAGAAAGACATTGATAGAAATTTGTTATTGATTTAAGTTGGCAAGAACAGCTTTCAGGACGAACATGTTTTCATGAAACTCCAAATCCTGAATCCTGATCAATTTTAAAAGGTTACAATGCCTATTGTGCTTGACCTATGGTTCATTGACTAACACCAACACAACCCATAAACTGAGTTACCTGAATGCTTTCATGACAGTCATCACATCATGCAATTAATAAGATAATAGAAGAATATGATCTTTAAAGAGTCCAATTTATAATACTGCATTTTTGGCATTGCGTTTTATAAGTTTAGAAGCATATGGCTCATAATTGTGAAGTTACAGAATCTATTACGGAAGCCAGAAATACTGTTGCAAATGCAACCTAACTGACCAAAGAGCTTAGGTTTTCAGTAATACAAGCTTGTCCAAGCACTCCAGATAGTATATGCTCCTCTATGAAATAATATATATTTCTAAGGCAGGAAGAGAGAAAGTACTGGCAAAGTCAACACATAACATTGTATGAAAATTTGTTTTCATAGAACCTACAGTACCAAAGAAATCTCAATACCACTGTCAGTATTTAGTGGGGTTTAATAGCTTCCCCTCAACTGCATCCAACTTAACTTTTAAGTAAAGGAAGGTTCAAACAAGTGTCTCTTGATCCTGAAATAATTATACCAGTCAGCCCCTCAAAATTTAATGTGATACAGTTCCCATATTATTAAGCAAGCAAGCTTACATTTTCTCAACATCAAAGCTGATGAAAACAAATCTTTGTACCAGATCCAGACATCTGAAGCTCAACCTACTATTACACAAGCTTGCAGTTGTGTCCATTCACCTCCACTGACTAATCTACAAAATATTTTTTTTTTCTAACAAATTATGGCCCTGAATGAAAGAGCGCCATATGTAGTTTCATCAAGGATAAATGACATTTGAAAATTTATCTATAAACCAACAGGTAGCCTCAATTCCTCAGAGTTTGCTCTATCCAGACATTCCAGTTCATATTTTCTTTCCTATGTCACTGCAGGAAGATACCAGGATGGTTCTTTCAACCATACCACAGTCCACAACCTGTCCTTTCCTAAAATATTCTTATACAGTCTATGCCTATTACAATGACAAGCCATTGTGTCATATTGTTGGATGACTCCGCTCACAGCCAGCTGTAAGCCACCGACACTAGTTCTGACTATAATCTTCTCCACAATATTTGTGCAGTACAAAGTCTCTTTGTAAACCTCAAAGTTACACGTTCCTAAATCATAAATATTAAGTCCGATGCAGGCTCAGTGACAAATGTAACAATTTTTTTTATCTGTCTTTGCACTGGTAACTGCCTTCACTGCCTGTAATGCCATTTTGTGCAAACTGCACAAAGAGCGGATGTTCCCATCCTTGCTTTTTTCAATACATTTAGTTTCACACACATCACAAATATTAATGCAGAATATTAACAGCAACACAAAACAATGCAGCAGTAGCCTAAATCTAATATACTTTAGCTACTTAGAAAACATACCACACACTGACAATCACGAAAGACCCAATTGGACAATTCTCTAATGATTTACATTGTTCACTACTGTAGTAGGACATTATACTCAAATTAACTAACCTCCATGAACGCTGTAATGCATTACAGTCAATTGTGTTAACTTTGTACCACTATCTTTTTTAAAAAAACAAAATAAAATACTAGACCAAAATTAAATTATGGCAACAGACAACATTTTACATCTACAGTAACAGATGTACCTACATAAGTGAAAACGTGCCTATTAGAGTAAATTTTCAACTTTAATGCTAGTTGGGCTACAAAGTTACACTTTTGTTCAGTATAACTACAGACCCAAAGCCCCCCCCCCCCTCATAAAAAAAAAACCCTCTGGGTACATTTTGATTGTGTTCGGTGTTACCAGTAACAAGAAATAGTTTTAGTTCAATACTGCAGTTTTACTTTGAAATATCAAGATACTTTTAGCAACCTGGCATTGTTCAACTTCTAGCGCTGTCATCAGAAACTCTTCAATGCCCAAGCAACTGAAGGATAACCACAAGCTTAAAGAGCTTTAGGAAGTTGGAAAGGCAACCGAAATACTCTGTAGAAATCGAAGTGGTAAGAAAACTCACTTCTACTACAAATTAATGCAATTAGGTGGAGCAGCACCCATTTGAAACTAAAGTGGTACAAACACACCCCAACTGGCAAAGGCTAGTATAAGTGACAAACAAGACAGTTCAAGTGCAGACATACACAGCTCTTATTCACAAATTACAATGTTGTAACTACAACTACAATACGGGCCGAACCATATTAATGAGTACGATTTTAACCTCGCATATTAATTACCAAAGATTTAAAAATGTGCCTTCAGAAACTCCTCAAATACCCTATACAACAAGTCCAACACCTTAAGCTGAAACCACACTATCGCCGGGAAGTGTAGCATTTACGTAAAATGTGTGAATAGGCACTCTTACTTAAAAATTATGAAACCAACTGCTAAATTATTGTTTCCTGTTCTTAATTAGGAATATACTTCGACTTACATTCGAAGCTTGCAAGTTAACAGATACGTAAAGCAATAGCGGTAGACATGTCACCAATTCATATGGATCAAGGAAACCCCCGAGACGCATCGAATTTGTAGTAAACTTTCTGTGGGACCCAATTTTTGAGGGCATAGGTCTCTAGGCTTACACATTACTAAGCCAATATTTCTAACGTCTTCAAACTACCCACAAGTTTTACTTCCACAACAAAATGTACGAAACATATCCAGCCAAACTTCACCTGATGCAATAAAATGAATTTCTTAATATTGTGAACTGCGTCACACAGGAATTATTACACCTACTCTTCGTCTTTCATATCCTAACATATTAATACACTAACATCTGCACCGTTTACTTACCACAAACAGAGAACGACTGTGAAACGCGAACTACAGTCAAAATTTCAACCACTTACGCCACACCTCAAAGTCGTATGACAATGACAGTCCCAACTTCGCTTCGATGGTGTGACGACAGCAATCTTCGAAGGAAGATCTCTGGTGCAGTACTTTTATTGATCGCACCATGGAGGTAAGGATCGCACATTATTGCTTTTGTTATGTCATCGCTGGCTCTGGACATTAAAATATGTTTCTATTTTATGCCGCTGGCATAAAAAATATATTTAAGGAAACGAAACGACAGCTTATAAATCAGTATACGCACATACTTTCCAAAAAGCACCTGCAGTCAATAGAGCGAGCCAAATTCCAGAAAAATCTAAATATGAAATAAAAGAAAAAAAAAAGAACACAATCTCCAGCGAAATCCACAACGTTATTTTGCCATACCTTTTAAAGCACTGAGCATAGTATGCGGTTTTCCACCACTGACATGCTTGCCATTGCTTCCATTTCCGACACGTTATAGGGCTTGGCAGCTTGTTATACCATGACTGACTGACTATTGTTTTAAATTAATTTAGAAAGATCCGCTTCAGTTGTACTAATCTTTTATTCAAACCATGGCCGGCATTGGGATTTTAAAATTTCATCTTTAGTTTATCACATTATTGAATTTAGTAACACATAACAACATCTCTATCCCACAATTAGTCTAATCTGTGCGAAAATTGTCCCATAATAAGTTGTTTTTAATGTCTGATCAAATCAAATTTTGATAGCTTGCTAATTATATTTGGTGAACTACTGATTTTATTATGTATAAAACTGATATGGTTTATGCCTGCTTAACTTACTATGCATGAGACCTTTGAGTGAAAGCTATGTACAAGTGACAAGGAACAGTGCTAAACTCGGAGTCGAATTCATAGATATTGATTCCAACAAATTATTAAGTCTAAAGTGCCTGGTCTAAGATACTTTAAATCTAAAAACAATAAACTTGGAGTAGTATTCATAGATTCCAAGAAATTTTAAGTGTAAAGTGTCTGATAGAAGATATTTAAATAGGTTAACTCAAAAATCATTAGTAAGATGTCCAAAAATACTTGCCAAGATATAAACAATAAGCGAAAAGGATAAGTAGTAATCAGAGAGATAATAATACGTGTGTAGCAATAAAAAGGCAAGACTGAACCATACATGGAAATAAACACCTTTAAGCCCATAAGTAGAAGTAAGAGTGCACATATTATTCATTGTAATGTAAACAATATAAAACTCGTGCTTCAAACAATGGAAGTTCTGAAATTGACGAATTGCAAAATCACTCTTTCTAAATGTCAAATATTAGAGTTATTAACCAAACTGAACACTGGTTCACTGAAGATTCACAATTCTGCATAGACCTGAAAATATCAAGGAAGCAGGTCACTGTAGATATTCATGAATACTTCTCCATAGTGGTACAAATTGTGAAATAAGAATAGATCATAACTACTGTACCACGAAGAATGACTTGTGCAACATAAATGAAAGTTGGTAGGCTTATTTCTACATCTTAAAGATGATGTCTGCACTGGTAGTGCTACTATGAAGATGTAAGTCATGTTTGCTTTAAATAAACGCTATAATAGTCGTTAGCATTAGTTACCTTTGAGATAGGATGGGTTTGATGTTAGGCACAAATCCCTTTAAGGCGACAAAGACGCCATTATCAACACTTCACTGAGTTTGTACAAGAGCATGTTATAGGGCTATGAGGAGCAGAATTTTCCTTCTGCGATATTGCAGAAAGACCTGGGAGGAATGCAGCCACTGTACATGATGGCTGGCAACAGTGGTCACGAGAATTTACAGTCACAAGAAGACCGGGCTCAGGGTAGCCATGTAGAACTACTGAGAGAGAAGACCATCATATTTGGAGTATGGCTCTGATACATTGTACTGCATCTGCAGCAGAAATTTGAGCAGCAGTTCACACCACAGTGACACAAAGAACTGGTACGAATCAGTTATTTTCAAGGACAGCTCTGACCCAGATGCTATGTGGTGCGCATTCCACTGACCAACTGCAGTTTGCAACTTCAGTGGTGTCAAGCGAGACCTCATTCGAGGGTAGGGTAGGGATCTGTTGTGTTCTCTGATGAAAGCTGTTTCTGTCCAGTGCCAGTGATGGCCACGTGTTGGTTAGAAGGACGACAGTTAAGGGCTTGCAACCAATGTGTCACGCCCACACACCACTGTTGTAACCCAAGATACTCTACAGAGTTTCGACATGTTGTATTGGCCTGCTTGATCACCAGATGTGTCTCCAATTGATCACATATGGGACATCATCAGACAACAACTACTGCATCATCCATAACAAACACTGACTGACCAAGTGCAATACGAATGGAACTTCATCCCACAAAGTGACATCTGGTGCCTGCACAATGCAATGCATGCATTTTTCCATGCCTGAATTCAATATTCTGGTAATTACACTCATTATTAATGTAACAACATTTCACATTTGCAATGGCTTATCTCACACTTACATTAACCTGTGCTTTGCAATGTTAATCACTTGAATACGTTACCTAGATAAACGTATTCCCAAAATTTCATTAATCTAAATTAATTATTTTTTGGTGTTGTGAGTTTCCTTCCATCAGTGAATTTATACAAAGAATGTGTTTTTGACAGCTGCTACATTGCATTAATGGACTTAACAGTAAATGTTCTAGTAATTTCGATATTCAGGTCAACAACACAACACTCCCCAAGTTTCAATGACTGCTAGACACCAAATAACGAAAAAGTCAGAATATCTGCTGCCTAAGTCATTGAAGACAAAAGTAAAAATATTTATGCTTCGCAATTCACTGTTACATATAAAAACACATGGTTTCTCTAAACCTACCATAGGATAGACACACTCAGCACCTGTGTCCATAAGCTTGCAAACATACTGCTTGAGAAAAAAGGTGAAGCTCCCAGACAACATGGTCAAATGTCAATTCAATTTTGTACACACAGACCATCAGTAGTTATGTAAATTATAGAGTTACTATTCTCTGTCACAAGTAGAACGACCACCAGAGTGTATTTGTATTGTTTGTATACAGTGTTGTTGACAGGTCTGGTAAGGTAAACAAGGATGTAAACAGTATCAGATCACAGTGGAGGACATTGAGGCGCTACACACTCTTGTGATACAGCATTGACATCACCTGCCAGAGTCTGAAACGGACCTCATTGAGGGTCTTCATTTGGCTGACAGACTGAATGGTGCAATATCCAGATTTGTTGGGCAATTGCATGTGACAGTAGCCCAAAGTTGGGCTGAATGGGAAAGAGAGGGAAGGCATACTAGTTGTCAAGGTTAAAATAGTGCAATATCCAAAAGTTTGGGGTATTTGTGCGTGACAGTGGTCCACTGTTGGAATGCATTGGAATGTGACGGCAGGCATTCTCATTGTCAAGATTTGAATCATGCAATATCCAGATTTATGGAGAATTTGTACATGACAGTGGCCCCTAAGTTGGATGGCGTGGAACATGAGGGAGGCATACGCATTGCCAAGGTTCTAGTAGACCATGTATGACCACTAAAAGGAAGGTTCGCCATATTGTGCACAAAAAACATCGCTACCTCTTTAAATTTGCACCTGCCATCTAAGAATAAATAATGGGCTCCTTGCAACATTCTGTGTGGCCCTGCACCATTAGTCAGAATCTAGCACCAGGCAGACTAGGGAATTACCACCCCATGCTTAGACTGCCATTAACACCACAACAGAAACTGTTTCATTTAAAGGTTGTGCTTTGACCAGGAAGCGTGGATTACCGGTGGATAGTGTCACATAGTGTTCCGTGATTAACCATCGTTCTGCACTACCTTGGATGACCACCATGGTGAGTATGGTGAGGACCACAGGAGAGATCTCATTCTTCAGATGTTCTGGAGAGGCACAGAGGTTTTACCTCTAATGTCATGGTATGGGAAGCCATTGAGTATAATTTCAGGTCATGGCTCACAATGGTTAAGGGAGTTCTGACATCACATGGTCATCTTGCACCCTTATGTGTTACCTCTCATACAACAGTATAGGCCGGCTGCGGTGGCCGAGCGGTTCTAGGCGCTTCAGTCCGGAACCGCGCGACTGCTACGGTCGCAGGTTCGAATCCTGCCTCGGGCATGGATGTGGGTGATGTCCTTAGATTAGTTAGGTTTTAACTAGTTCTAAGTTCTAGGGGACTGATGACCTCAGCTGTTAAGTCCCATAGTGCTCAGAACCATTTGAACCATTTAAACAACAGTATAGTGGTGCTATTTTTCGACAGAATAATACTCGTCCTCAGGTGGCAAAAGTCTCTATGAACTCTTCGTGATTTTGAGTTACTCCTGTGGCCAAAAATATCCTCAGTTTCTCCCTAACAAAACGAGTATGGAATCGATTAAGATAACTCTGGCCCAGTACCAGTATCACTACCCATGATATTAAGAACGAGTTACAACAGTTGTGGGCCAGCTTACCTCAGAAGAGGATACAATACCCTTCCCAAATGAATCAGTGCATGTTCCTGGCCAGGAGAGATACAGCGCCTTATGAGTGGGCTCATACTGCCAAGTTCTATGTGAATTTAACTGGTCATTGTAATCACTGAAATAACATCAAATACCCTCCCAACCCATGAGTGCTTCACGATTTTTGTCAGGCATTGTATTTCATGTAGTGTTTTAAGATCATCAACAACTAATATTGTCCGACTGGAAAATTCATTTACAACCATGTATTTGTAGTCAGGCAAAGAAAGAATGTGTATGAAGATGTGTATAAATTGTGTGTGTATTTAAGTATCTGAGATCATTCTGTTTTATTTATTAACATACTGAAAAGAGACAATTCAAGTAACAAATTAAATATAAAAAGAAATTTAGCACAGCGGACTTAAATCTGAATTGTGTGTTAAAAACATGGAAATGATCACATGGTATTGTTGGCTGGGAGGCCCCATGTGGGGGAGTTCGGCCGCTGTATTGCAAGCCTATAACGAAGAAAAAAATTAATTTTGAAGTAAAGGTTATTGTTAAGTCCAACTCAAATACTTGAATGTTTCAGTGAATTCTTTATAAATGTAACAAAATCTAAAGTATAAATCTTTTTTGTCTTGATGAGAATTGTAAGTGGTTTATAAAATATTCTGAAGTTTCAATGAAGAAGGTAAAAAACGCAATTTTAGCATTAAAAAATAAAAATTCTCTGGGATGGGGTAAAATATTTATTTATTTATTTAGTTTTGGTCCTGTGACATCTTGTACAAATATAGAACATGTCAATAAATGATACAGAAAGTTAAAAATTACACACACACACAGATATATATATATATAAAATAAGATCAATACAATGCTGTGGACTACAAATATCTACATTAATACAATGTTACATGTGCAGCTAGTACACTCTAATAAACAAATAATTGCCATAAATTGTTTATTAATTTAACATTATAAAATTCTGTTTCATAGCACTTCATAGTGAATTTTCATAGTGAATTGCAAACCCATTAGCTCAGGAAATTAACAAATGTTTAGAAGAGGACTTTTCCCAGAGGTGCTCAAGTGAAACTACTTTTCATAAAAGAACCGAGAGAGGTCGCCAGATATTATCTTGTCTCTGTCCTATCAGCCACGAAGTTGCTGTTACCCAAATCTACATTTCACTGTAAAACATGATATAGTATTGAGCAAGCGATTTGATTTTCAGCAGAGAAAGCACAACAGATGTGGTAAACAGCCTTATGGGCATCATAAGCACATTACTGGAGGTGAGCAATACAGTTACAGGAATCTTCTGTAAAAACCATGCCTTGCTTATTTACAGACTTGATAGTTAAGGTATTAGGAACTATGCTGTAACATGACCTAAATCTAACTTAAAGAACAGAAAAAAGTAATCACTACTTTAAACAGAGAAAATTGTGTTCTGACAATAATATATCTCAGTGTGTCTCACAAGGCTCCATACTAAACCCAGTCCTTTTTAGTTCTATGTGAATGATGTACCAGTAAATATCAGCTTTCCATCAGTTTCGCTTCCCATGGTATTTCTCCATTAGCTGAGAATCAGGGAACAAAAGAAATTCGTGAATCAGTGCTTAGTATTTTCACTAATTTAGAAACTTGTTTTCAGAAATATGAGTTGAATCCAAATATGTCTAAACGCAACAAGATGCAGCTCTGAAGCAACTAGTAAAAATGCAATCAAATTAAGATTATTCACAACCAAGATATATAAAAATTTCATTCTGTCACTTTCTTATGAGGGAAGTAAACAAAAATTTGAGCTGGCACATACATCCAGAACACTTAGCATACAAATTATGTAGCTTTGGACTCACAAAAATTAGAGCTGCCACATACACACAGTGCACTTAGCAAACGAATTAAGCAGCTTTGCATTCGCAATTCGAATCAATTTCAGCTTACATTAACACAAAGAAAATAGCACATAGAAGTTAATTCAAATCTGTTATAAGCTATGACATTGTTTTTGAAGAAACACATGTGAAAAGTAAATATACAGAACAAAATCATTCGGAATATGTGCACGGTATTTCATAAGAAACATGTAGCCCATTGCTTAGAAACCTGAAACTATTAACTCTCCCATCCCTAAATAAAAGGGTACTGGAAAGTAAAGCCTCCGAATTTTTTATGTGAAAACTCCTGAAACTTTCTCAATAAAACAAGCTTTATTAACATTCTACACCTTTAGTCTTCATTTCTACATATTTATTTCTCAACATATGAAGCTATTTCTCACAGTGAGAGACCAGTTTGTTGATACCTTTACTGTAGAATTTTTAACTTTGTGGACAGTTCAACAGCCTCACCTCCGCCTGCTACATTTCATCTCCATCAAAGTGAAGTTCTCAAAAGTGTTCTTTAAGTTTTGGAAACAGATGATAATCAAAAAGGGCCAAATTGAGGCTATATGGAGGATGATCAATGACATTGAACCCAAGGCATCAGATAGTTGCTGATATCACAGTGCTCATCTATGGTTTGGCACTGTCATGCTGAAGGTGAGAGTGCTCCATGTGTATATGAAGTCTACGAATTCATGCTTGCAGCTTTTTTGCATGTCTGTTTCTCACGCAGCATCATAATTACATCACACACCACCATGCTGCATGCTAGGATTAAGACCCCTCTGGCAGCATATGGTTGCAACTTATGTCAGTGAAGTAGTAAAGTCGAGTGATTAATATGTATTAGGTGTAATACATCAACCAATTTTAAAAATAAAATAATAAATTCAAGGGCATTACTTTCTCTCATGCTCTTGTGTTTATGAAATTATTATCTTTTTTTATTGTACACCAGAGAGCAGTCATTTGGGTAAAATAATCTTACTCATTCATACAGCACCAAAAAAAATTAAAAACTTTATGCTCTTTACACATTCACAAATTGCATCCCAGGCTACTCAAAATATGCGAATAAATGTTTGTAATGAATAAAGGGAACTAGTTAATGTAGACAATGTTATGTTCACACGAAAAAAAGCTATATCAGGCACTGGTGGAAATATGCTATTACACAGTGGATGAATTTATACAGAAGTGGATAAACATGTTATGTAAATATAGCTGTACACAGAAATGTCATTTTTAATGTTATGTTGTTCTTTATTGGCATAAAAATTGTTGGAACTGTAATGTAAATTTCTGACATATTGAATGCACACAAACCAAATGGATTGCATATGTCTGTTATGAGATGGAAAAATCACAATTACCAGTTTATTTTAATTTGGTGTTCTGTAATAAAAACAATACTTGAAAAAAAAATTGCTGTCGTAAACAAAACTATGAGAAAGTTAAACAAAAGCATTGTCAGGTTTGTAGGTGTTTTCCTCAAATAGGCTAGGGGAACATGTTGTTGTTGTTGTTGTGGTCTTCAGTCCTGAGACTGGTTTGATGCAGCTCTCCATGCTATTCTATCCTGTGCAAGCTTCTTCATCTCCCAGTACCTACTGCAACCAACATCCTTCAGAATCTGCTTAGTGTATTCATCTCTTGGTCTCCCCCTACGATTTTTACCCTCCACGCTGCCCTCCAATACTAAATTGGTGATCCCTTGATGCCTCAGAACATGTCCTACCAACCGATCCCTTCTTCTGGTCAAGTTGTGCCACAAACTTCTCTTCTCCCCAATCCTATTCAATACTTCCTCATTAGTTATGTGATCTACCCATCTAATCTTCAGCATTCTTCTGTAGCACCACATTTCGAAAGCTTCTATTCTCTTCTTGTCCAAACTATTTACCGTCCATGTTTCACTTCCATACATGGCTACACTCCATACAAATACTTTCAGAAATGACTTCCTGACACTTAAATCTATACTCGATGTTAACAAATTTCTCTTCTTCAGAAACGCTTTCCTTGCCATTGCCAGTCTACATTTTATATCCTCTCTACTTCGACCATCATCAGTTATTTTGCTCCCCAAATAGCAAAACTCCTTTACTACTTTAAGTGTCTCATTTCCTAATCTAATTCCCTCAGCATCACCCGACTTAATTCCACTACATTCCATTATCCTCGTTTTGCTTTTGTTGATGTTCATCTTATATCCTCCCTTCAAGACACCATCCATTCCGTTCAACTGCTCTTCCAAGTCCTTTGCTGTCTCTGACAGAATTACAATGTCATCGGCAAACCTCAAAGTTTTTATTTCTTCTCCATGGATTTTAATACCTACTCCGAAATTTTCTTTTGTTTCCTTTACTGCTTGCTCAATATACAGATTGAATAACATCGGGGAGAGGCTACAACCCTGTCTTACTCCCTTCCCCACCGCTGCTTCCCTTTCACGTCCCTCGACTCTTATAACTGCCATCTGGTTTCTGTACAAATTGTAAATAGCCTTTCGCTCCCTGTATTTTACCCCTGCCACCTTTAAATTTGAAAGAGAGTATTCCAGTCAACATTGTCAAAAGCTTTCTCTAAGTCTACAAATGCTAGAAACGTAGGTTTGCCTTTCCTTAATCTTTCTTCTAAGATAAGTCGTAAGGTCAGTATTGCCTCACGTGTTCCAGTATTTCTACGGAGTCCAAACTGATCTTCCTCGAGGTTGGCTTTTACTAGTTTTTCCATTCGTCTGTAAAGAATTCGTGTTAGTATTTTGCAGCTGTGGCTTATTAAACTGATTGTTCGGTAATTTTCACGTCTGTCAACATCTGCTTTCTTTGGGATTGGAATTATTATATTTTTCTTGAAGTCTGAGGGTATTTCACCTGTCTCATACATCTTGCTCACCAGATGTTAGAGTTTTGTCAGGACTGGCTCTCCCAAGGCCGTCAATAGTTCCAATGGAATGTTGTCTACTCCGGGGGCCTTGTTTCGACTCAGGTCTTTCAGTGCTCTGTCAAACTCTTCACGCAGTATCGTATCTCCCATTTCATCTTCATCTACATCCTCTTCTATTTCCATAATATTGTCCTCAAGTACATCGCCCTTGTATAGACCCTCTATATGCTCCTTCCACCTTTCTGCTTTCCCTTCTTTGCTTAGAACTGGGTTTCCATCTGAGCTCTTGATGTTCATACAAGTGGTTCTCTTATCTCCAAAGGTCTCTTTAATTTTCCTGTAGGCAGTATGTATCTTACCCCTAGTGAGATAAGCCTCTACATCCTTACATTTGTCCTCTAGCCATCCCTGCTTAGCCATTTTGCGCTTCCTGTCGATCTCATTTTTGAGACGTTTGTATTCCTTTTTGCCTGCTTCGTTTACTGCTTTTTTTATATTTTCTCCTTTCATCAATTAAATTCAATATTTCTTCTGTTACCCAAGGATTTCTACTAGCCCTCGTCTTTTTACCTACTTGATCCTCTGCTGCCTTCACTACTTCATCCCTCAAAGCTACCCATTCCTCTTCTACTGTATTTCTTTCCCCCATTCCTGTCAATTGTTCCCTTATGCTCTGCCTGAAACTCTGTACAACCTCTGGTTCTTTCAGTTTATCCAGGTCCCATCTCCTTAAATTCCCACGTTTTTCCAGTTTCTTCAGTTTTAATCTACAGGTCATAACCAATAGATTGTGGTCAGAGTCCACATCTGCCCCTGGAAATGTCTTACAATTTAAAACCTGGTTCCTAAATCTCTATCTTACCATTATATAATCTATCTGATACCTTTTAGTATCTCCAGGGTTCTTCCATGTATACAACCTTCTATCATGATTCTTAAACCAAGTGTTAGCTATGATTAAGTTGTGCTCTGTGCAGAATTCTACCAGGTGGCTTCCTCTTTCATTTCTTAGTCCCAATCCATATTCACCTACTACGTTTCCTTCTCTCCCTTTTCCTACACTCGAATTCCAGTCACCCATGACTATTAAATTTTCGTCTCCCTTCACAATCTGAATAATTTCTTTTATCGCATCATACATTTCTTCAATTTCTTCGTCATCTGCAGAGCTAGTTGGCATATAAACTTGTACTACTGTAGTAGGTGTGGGCTTCGTCTCTATCTTGGCCACAATAATGCGTTCACTATGCTGTTTGTAGTAGCTTACCCGCATTCCTATTTTCCTATTCATTATTAAACCTACTCCTGCATTACCCCTATTTGACTTTGTGTTTATAACCCTGTATTCACCTGACCAGAAGTCTTGTTCCTGCTGCCACCGAACTTCACTAATTCCCACTATATCTAACTTTAATCTATCCATTTCCCTTTTTAAATTTTCTAACCTACCTGCCCGATTAAGGGATCTGACATTCCACGCTCCGATCCATAGAACGCCAGTTTTCTTTCTCCTGATAACGACATCCTCCTGAGTAGTCCCCGCCCGGAGATCCGAATGGGGGACTATTTTACCTCCGGAATATTTTACCCAAGAGGACGCCATCATCATTTAATCATACAGTAAAGCTGCATGCCCTCAGGAAAAATTACGGCCGTAGTTTCCCCTTGCTTTCAGCCGTTCGCAGTACCAGCACAGCAAGGCCGTTTTGGTTATTGTTACAAGGCCAGATCAGTCAATCATCCAGACTGTTGCCCTTGCAACTACTGAAAAGGCTGCTGCCCCTCTTCAGGAACCACACGTTTGTCTGGCCTCTCAACAGATACCCCTCCATTGTGGTTGTACCTACGGTACGGCTATCTGTATCGCTGAGGCACGCAAGCCTCCCCACCAACGGCAAGGTCCATGGTTCATGGGGGGGTAGGGGAACATACCACTAGTAAACCAGACAGAATGTATGTATCTAAAGCTTTTATTCAAACGTGAATAGTATATACCACCTATGCAGCACACCATAAGCTAGAGTGTTAACTAAGGTGGCAGCCATATTTCTACCGATTCTATGAGATATTGTGGAGTAATCCACAGAAATTAGCTCGCCCCACCCATCAGAAAAAAATCATAGCTCAGCTCTATGATGCATGCAGTGCATCAATAGAGGTTGAAATGCATGACTCGACTTTGTCTGATGTGGCAAAAAAGTATTATCTTATTAAACTTTGTTCATATACCTAGGTAAATGTAATTATTTACAAATTAAAATAAAATTTTAAGAGTGCTACATGTCTTGCCTGTTGATGCATAAAATCCCTAGCATTATAATGTAACTGAACAGTTACGACCATGATTGAGTGGATGAAACAATCTCATAACAAGGGTCTTGTAGTAAGCTATTTGTCTTGCAGATATAGTGCTGGAAACCGGAAGAAGAGTAAGAAGAATGGATCATTATTTCCCAATAACATAAGTGCTTTAATTATTGGACCTTCAGACTATGGGAAGACTAATTTTGTTCTCATAATGTTAACACATTCTGAGGAAGTCCTCTTTGAACAAGTATATACGTTTTCAAACCCCATTCAGCCAAAATGTCAGCTATTGTAGGAGATTTTGCATGTCATTGAGGGAGCAGCATTCCAGAAATTAAGCAACAGCAATGATATTACACCACCTGAAAAAGTAAAGGAAAATGGCGTTTTTATATTTGATGACGTCACAGTGGAAAACCAGAATGGGATCCAGAGATATTCTTGCTTTGGCCACCATAAGCAAGTCAATATATTTTATCTGAACCAGACACTGTTCAGAAGCAATTGGTTCCGGATAGTGTGAACCTTATTATCGCTTTCAAATAGGACAATCTCAATTTCAGGCATATTAACCAAGCACCTGTAGGAACTGACATGTCATTCAATGAATTTGTAGTGACCTATTTCTCACAATCGATCCCTACAAGTGTACAGAGCTTCATAAACATTCTGTGAAGTGTTAATTTACGTGCAGTGATATAGTTATTCTTTGACTTAGCTTTTGTTAGTTATTCCATTATGTTCATGTCTACACAATTCATTCATGTGTGTAGTGTTAAGTTATTGCTAAATATATGTGGGAATAAAGGAATTGTTTTCTCCAACACCCACAAATTCATTACTGCAGGTGGGGATTACTGGGATGGAATGGTAAATGTCGTGTGACTAGGGTAGACTGTTGGCTGGGTGCAAGTCTTTCGATTTGACGCCACTTCGGAAACTTTCGCGTCGATGGGGACGAAATGATGATGATTAAGACAACATAACACCCAGTCCCTGAGCAGAGGAAATCTCCGATCCAGCTGGGAATCGAGCCCAGGCCCTTAGGATTGACATTCCGTCATGCTGACCACTCAGCTACTGGGGGCGGACATTACTGGGATAACTCACGCCATGTCTGGCTTTCTGCTTATCGATAAAACTAGGAAACTGAACAAGGGCCAGTATAGATGCAACTTCAATGAAATTTTGCTTAAAAGACAGTATACCAAAATGTAACTGTATCAGTATGCTGTACACTAGGTACAGTTTACGATATTTACGAAACACATCAAATGATATGTATTACCATCAGCTGTAGAATGGAATGATGACAATGAAAATGTGTGTCAGACCAGGATTCGAACCTTGATTTCTCGTTTATCGCGAGCAGTCGCCTTATCATTTAACTAGCTGTGCATAACTCACAGCCAGACCCAAACTCCACATGTCGTCCCTGGTATCAG
The DNA here is from genome assembly GCF_023864275.1 of Schistocerca cancellata. NCBI lineage: Eukaryota > Metazoa > Arthropoda > Insecta > Orthoptera > Acrididae > Schistocerca > Schistocerca cancellata. The sequence continues at coordinate 592,700,586 of NC_064630.1, read as the reverse complement.
CAGATAAATACGATATTGCAGTGTCTATGTTACTGACAATTTGTCATGTGTATTGCATACTCATTCAGATGGTGCAAAGCACTTACACCTATACGTTGACAGCAAAATCGAGGCAATCACTACTAAATTAATGGTACTGGAAAGTCTTACTGAGACAGTTGCTAGACGTGGTGAGGTGTTGAAGCAGTTGAATGCTAGAAAACAGCAATCTGAATTACATGTCAGTGAGAAAATTGAAAAAAGTTAACACAAAACTAATGAATATACATAGGTATATCAAGATGATAGCTGATGCACTTGACTGTCATCATCACTATTAGTCTCAGAGTATATGTACATTGTATGCAATATAAAAAATTGTTTAGCACACCTCAGCATGTCGTCGACAAAGTATAAATTTACTGAAGCAAGAAAGCTCTTCGATGGAAATTATGGTTGTTAAAATTTGGGCAGTTTCAATGAGATCAATCTCTTCGAAAAATTTAAACCAGTAACTGAAGGTCTGAAACGTATGTCACACACGATGGATAGAGGGAGTATGTTCTGTTACTGATTTCATTAACTGTCATAATAATGCGAGTTAGATAGAGAATATGGGCTGGAAGAAACCACATAGAGAATTACCCAATACATTTAACTGGGAATGCAATGCAAGTTGGGAACAAGGAATCTGAAAGAACTCCTGGTTTATTAAAGCCAATATACTTAGAAGCTCTGTGTGTCAAAAAGTATTTCCCAAAAGAGATAAGATTATGATGAAATATTACCTACGACTAAAGTGAGTAGGAAGGGCAATGCCACTACAGGGTGAATGATTGTCTCAAAAAGACAAACACAAAAACATAATTAGGGCGTTAGCAGTTATAGAGCAGGCGAAATGGTTGAAGTTCAGCATGAAAGACTGAAGAATCTACCTCTGTAGAATAAATGTTATGATGTCCCAAATGAAATCATAGAACTATCACGACTACTTACGGTACCAGCTACCACAAAGAATACAGATCACACGAATAAAATGGTATCAGTCTTTACAGAGCTTCGAGAAAGACATATGCTTGAGTAATTATGGAGACAGTTGTTCATGAGCTCCACAGGCCAGCATTCCCTTACAGACATGTGATAAAATAGGGATAGGATGGTTTATGGCACACTGTTCTCATAGATATACATGAATACTCACGATCGAATAAAGGTTTCAAGTATATTACGATGGCCATAGATATATATCCCAAATTCACAAAGACTCTACTTGTGAAGGTAAAATCAGGGAAGGAGGTTGCAGAGGTGTTTGAACAATTGCTACAGACTGGAATGAATCGATGTCCTGACAACATACAAATTGATCATGGAGGTAAATTTTACAACAGGCATTTAAAAACAATAATTAAATGATATGGAATACACTGCTACTCAATGATCCTCATTTTAAAGTTAGTATTGTTGAATAGTTGAACAAGATGATCGAAAACCGGATTTGGATGGAGACATTCTACCATAAATCAATGATGAGTATAGCTGGATTACGTATTCATCATACAAGTGAGATTGGACCTATCGATATCCATGATAATGGGCTTCTAAATACAGTATGCAATCGTATTAAGATGGTGGATCCAAACAAGCAAAAATTCAACACAGATGATTTGGTACTCATTCAAGTGGACATTCTGCCAACCAGAGCGATGCATGTTGAGTGTAATATCGCAACGAATTCGTACATTAATGACAGATTAATCAGTATTCTATATGGATTTTTCCTCTCAACGAATCCAGTTATAAAACTGTGAATGTTCCCAGCAATTTAGGATACCTCCCAGAGACTGTTCAGGCATTAGGACTTCTTGAGCTGAAAATAAAAGCATAGAACTGAATGCGAATATAGTCGATTTCAGCGGTGAGTAAATCTTCTTTTGGAGCATTATGGGTATAAATTTAAATACAGGTCACACAACCATCAGAAGACCACTTTGCGGCGGAAGCGGAATATGATAATATACGAGGATTATGAGTTTTTTAAATCCACCTAAGACTGATACCCAGTGGCGGATAAGGGAAAACCACAAGTAGGGGGCACTAAAGATATCTTGAGGTACCTTTACTTACTGTAACAAAAAATAACATGCAAAGTTTAAGAAAGTTTTGTTTAAACTGATTATACACACATAAAAGACAATGCCATCTTATGATATAAAAAAAGTTACAGTGCGGTTCTCTTCCTTAAACGATGATTTCTATCTGCCTATTCTTCCTGGCAAATTGGTTAATTACATCTTCAACAGGACAATCAATGTCAGGGTGAGTGTTCAAGAGAGCTAAGCCATTTCTTGTCAATCTCAGCCATGTCTTTGTACACCACGATGTTGAAAAACTTCTTTCTACTGTAGCAATAGATGCAGGTAGACAGGCAAATACTTTGTACAGCGTGTGCAAAGTAAGATAGTCATACCTAGGACAAACAGACAACGCTTGCATAACAGAATCACGATCCTGAAGGGGGTTTATGCTCGTTTGCTTGTATTGCAGAATCTCTCTCATTAGTTTTTTTTTTAAATCACAAAACAGTAGAATATTCGCGACTTTTCTCGAACAAATGCCGAACAGAATAATGTACTGAGATCACTAGAATGGCCGCGACTTTTCTCGTAGGAATGTGTTAGCTATCTATGTGCCAGACAGAAACGTATAAAATACGATGACGCGGACGCGCGTGCTACATAGGAAAGTATAACTACTCGATAACTCGATTCAGCCGAGTCGACTGACGAAAGAAACGAACGAATGTCCTGTGGGCTAACTGGCAGGGCCAGTGCAAGTCGCAATGCGGGCGAGCCTGCAAGAGAGGGCGCGCGCCACGCGCGCTCCCCATATGTGTCACCAACTGCTGATACGTCACAATGACGACACTCGATATAAAAAGTCCAGTTCAACATAAGGAGCATGTCATTACAAAGGAATATTTTTCTCGCAAACCTTTTGCTTCAGCAGCGTTCAATAATAATGATGAGATATGAATTATTATTCAACATCAAAGATAGTTTAACAATTCCAAGCAAAAACTTTGCATATTTTGGAAGAATTATTTACACGTAAGAAGACTCCAGCAGCAGCAGTGACATCACATATAATGTGTAATGCACATGCCTTTCTGTTTGGTATGATGTTACATTGTTGAATTCGACTGCACAAGAAATTTAAATGTGTTCATTTTAGGTTAGGATTTACTATGACTGTTATTGATATCTTATGGAGCAACAAGGTTACTGTTACTAGCCATCACTTATTTATATCCACAATTTGTTTCAAAATTTAAACCCCCATCTTCAGGTAGATTTGTGTGTGTTAAAACGACCATTGTGTGTTGTGTAACGACTTTGGGGTAACCAGTGGCTCGGTCTCCAGTCTTCATGAGCTCCTTTCTCTGTCGTAATATGTCAAATGTAAACTGTCACTGTGACAGTTTATATGTGGTGTGTTATAACAGTCTTCCAGTCTCCATGAGCTCCTTTCTCTGTCGTAATATGTCAAGTGTAAACTGTCACTGTGACAGTTTATGTGTGGTGTGTTATAACAGAAGAAGGAATCTATGACCACTGGACACAGTGCCACAGGTTACTGCAGCGTCATAACACAAAACACACATTTACATTAACACATGCAAATCCGCCTGATGATGAAGGTTTAAACTTTTGGAACACATTGTGAGTATAAATAAATTATGACTGTTAACTATAATCTTGTTGTTTCATTAACACAAGACATGTTGGAATCGCATTCACTCTCAAGACATACGTCTCTGCATCAGCATCAGATCTGAACGTGCTACCAAAGGCTGGATAGTTCATAGATAAATCGATAGATAAATCCTCTAGCTTTGTATATCCTATTCAAAATGTTAAAGGGGTTCTTTGAAATCAATAAACGTTTTATTAAGAACACTAAACAGGAGCTGATTCAAATTCGAAGTGCTAATAATAACTCATATATTTCCAGAAGACAGAGAAGTATATAAAAGTGTGCTGGATAAATTGTCAAGAAAGTACTGCAAATATCTTTGTCAGACGTAGGAAATCTGTAATTTTTATTTGTACTGAATTCTGGAGTTCAGCTTTCCATTCATAGGAGCTGTCTGATTATTCAGTCCTTCCGCAGCCATCTCGGCAAGTGTGGAAGATTAAGGTATCTGTTCAGCTAGAAATGCCTCACTTTATCATTCTAGCACTGCAGACAGGTAGCAAGTGGAATCTGATAAAAGATTCGAGAATATTTGATATCTGTAAACTAACCAATGCTAGAGTTTAATCAAACCCCCAGTTTTTTCCATATGATTACTTGTAGCTTGACTGGGACAAAAACTTATGTGGACTATTTTATTACAGGTATGCAAAATTTTAAACGTCATATTATGAATGTTTTGGGTGCACACTCAGCCAACAGAAGTTAAGTAACCATCACTCACTGTGGTTACAGATTGTTCGAAGCAACTTGAGGTGGTGAAGAATGGAATTTTGGAAGTACAAATTGAATTCGAATCATCGCAAAACTTCCCTGCAAGCAGTCCAGCGTACTTGTTATTACTACATGACCATCTAGTAAATTACTCGCCACTAACAGGAATTGTATAACATGTAGAATAAATGAAGAGGTATTATGAAACATGTGGAGTATTTTACAATGATGCCTGAAGGTGTCTACATCATTGCAGACACACATGGGTTTTATTACAATTTTGGACAAGGTGTGCTTAAAGCTGTTGTGTTCATCATATTCTCTGACGTCAGAGAAGTATTAATGAGATATTCCACGATCATCGTTTTATCCAAACCATTCATCTCAGTGTAGTGTGTTAAAAGTCTGAAAACAGCAGTGTGGTTGACATAATTTTACCATGCGGAATGCTGGCACGATGATGGAGTAGCATATGAAGATGTAGTGTCATCAGCCCACAGTTGTGTTCATAGAGGCAGGATAGTTTACATCAAAGGTCTTAAGAAGATATTCCAGGTTCAAGAAATTTATAAAAATGCATCTATTTAGAATCTGGAAACACAAGTATGCCCTGAGCTTATGAACGCTGCACAAAATTTACAACTATTACTGATTAGTTTACTGTTAAATACATTGCTTCTTTAAACATCTTTTTATTTATTCATTCACTTTGTATTTTCCGTCTTCTCACTCGCATGCTTCAATTGAGTATTTAAAATACATTGTCTGTGCTCCTCTTGAAGAATATGGGAAACAATTTGTCTATAGGACGATTGAAGCGCCAGCTGCTTGCATCCATGGTCTCTTTGAATCCTCTCTGTACATGGTAAAATGCCAGTAAGTGAATCGATGTACACTTATTGCCCAGAATGTGAACTCTTTTTCAGGCATCCATGTCGCTTGCAGACACATTGCAGTCTTGACTGATGACCATAGTGGGCACGGTACTGCTGTGCTGGAAGAGGCCTTGTAACTCATCAGTTCCTACGTTGCACTGTGATGGCGTGCCAGCAAATGTTGTGTGACCTTCATTGATGACTTGGAAAACCTTGGAGTCTTCGCCATTCTCTGGTTGTACCAGTAGGTCTTTGGATGCACGATGTCACTGATAACTGGAAGTAACCTGCTGCGTCACTTTGCACTCAGTTTCTGCTGTGGCCTTGCTGTGCCATCTCCAGTCATGTACCAAGATAAATGGTCACGCTTAGTTCATGACAGTTGTGTAGAAAATGGATGATATAGTTTTATTTTACCAGAGTCACTTTCCACACCTTTCTGAGAATAAGTGACAGAAGCTTGTCATACCAGTATCAGCACTACATGTGCGGAAAAAAATGCGTAACAACATTGTTTATTTATCAGAATTGCTGTCCTCACACTCGTGGGATTACATGACAGCTTCTAGTCACACATTGTGACAACACCATTTTTATCACTTTCAACATCAACAAGGTACAGGGTCAATCACTTTGTATGGCAGATATTTAACATCTCGGGCGACACTGGCAGTGCAGCTGGTCATAATGCAAATCGTAATTCTACTGCATTAATTTATTCTCTTTGAAAAACAAAGAAAATGAGAATCTGTGTTTATGTATCCTGACTGCCCATGTGATGAATTTATTATTCAAATTTCAAATTCTACAGAGTCATAATGTCAACTTTATAACTGTCATGGCCAAAGAGCAAATATATAATCTTTTCCATCATTTCACTCTTGATCAAATCAACCTGTGAATGTATAAGATTTATGGTCAAGGTTGAACTGGTCTTCCTGGGATTTTCCCTGGTTTTTCCTTAGGTCTTGTCCAAATGGAGGGGTATAGTTGATGATAAGCCAGGGAATATGAGATTTTATTGATTCAGTCTTAAGAGTAACAATACAACTACTTGTTAGTTAACAAAACTAAGCCTAAAAAGTATAAGAAATCGTAAAAGAACAAACACATATTTTAATACAAGATGTCATTCTTTGTCTGAAGATAATAATAAAAGGATTCCAATCTGATGAAATAATGCTAAACTGTAACTCTCAATATTTATATATGTGTATACTCGAAACTAATATGCAACTTTATAATCTTCTTCTCAACTGAAAACATAGTATTTAATGCCAAATGCATTGCTGTTAATCGACTATGATTTATAACAAAACAATGTTGACACACTATGGTTGCATGTCTACTAGTTAATACTGCCTGCTCACAACTGACTGGTCAAATGCACATCTGTTGTTTGCAGTTATTAGTTGAAGCTGCCAGTGTACTTATTGCACTTACGTCACTTGTACACAAGCAATAAAATCAGTCTCATAACTTTTTGGTTGGACAGTGTCAATTTGAATATCTGGTCACTTTCTTTTTTCCCACTTCACTGTAGGCACACGAACTGAGAAGAGGGTGCCATCGTGCTAGTACATTGCAATAAAAATGTGTATTTCTATAATATGCCAAAGAAAATGCAAAAAGAGTTGCTACACATAACAGGTGTCAGAGAACCAAAGTGTCCAATAGTACCAGCAAGGATACATCAAGAGTTTCATACAAGAAAAACCTTTGAGCCTTGTGGCCACAGAACTATATGGACCATTACCCAACTGGGTTCTGCATTATTTTCTGCATTATTTTTATCTTAGTTGACTCATTTTCTAAAGTCATTAAATTGTGCACTTTACAGATAGCTGCCACTAAAACCATAATTTCAAATGTAGAGAGAGTATATTTTACCCAAGTAGGAAAGCTGGAAGCAGTGACATAAGATAATGGATTCCAGTTTCAATCCAAGACTTGTAAAACTTTCATCGAGACAAATAGTATCAAACATACACTAACCTCTGTGTACCATCTGCAGGTAACCCAGCACAGAGGTACATAAGAAATTGGACATCTATGCCAAACCTAAAACTCACAAAACCATGCCATTTGGATAGAACACATTGCCATTTTTGAAGAGCTAATGAATAGTTAGCTGGAGATAATATATTAGTAAAATCTCAAGGAAAGCCATGCCAGATGACTGCTGAACTTAGAAAATACTTTGACGTACATGTTGAAGATTTTGTGGTCATACAAAATCCACATGCTACTGCATATAGACTGGTATATCTCAATTCCAAAAACTGCTTGTACTCCAAAACATTACTTAATTAGAACTATATAAAAAGTCTAGTATTTAAACTCTGAATGCTCCATACTGTCTAAATATGTTCCATTTACTCTCTCACATAGTATGACTTATATGTCTGATTTTTATTGTACTTAATACAACCTAGTGCTAATAAATCCAGGCCAACCTCCAGGCCAACCTCCAGTGTTTTTTGGACCTTTACTTGAATAATATTAATTGCTGTAATCTAGTGGAAGTAAATACAAATTCCAGTTTCAACATTCTACAGCTGCACTATTATGGATCAAAAAAGCTCAATTAAAATAATGTGGTAAGATTAAACAAAATGTTATAGAAACTATATTGGCAAGTAATCCAACCGTCTGTTGACTACAGTTTTATTGTGAAGTACACATCAAATGCATATGGAGTTATATGTTTGTAATACATATGTTGTTCATTTATGTGCCTGTCAAATCTACTGTGTTCCAGTCACTAAATGCTGTTACAGCCTTAAACTATCAGAAAGTTTCAAAACCTTTACATGCTTCAGTCATTGTTTAGTGCTTTTAAAAATTATAGGCCTAAACTTTGACCTCTGTGTTAGTACCCCCATTGACTTGGTACTGATGCCTACTTTTACAATGAAATGAAAACCCTTAACTGCTTACAGGCGTTGACATACATCAACAGGGACAGATGAAAATGTGTGCCCCACCTGGGACTTGAACCCGAGATCTCCTGCTTACATGGCAGGTACTCTATCCATCTGAGCCACCGAGGATACAGAGGATAGAGCGACTGCAGGGATTTATCTCTTCCACACCTCCCGCGAAACCCACATTCTTAACGTATTGTCCCGCACTACATTTGTAGTGCCCCAGCCCATTATGCTCATTACTCACGGCGCGTTGACGATTCCCATAAGAATTCGGGCACTGTTTGTGCATCCACACAAAAGAAGAAGAAGATGGTCAAGTGGGCGGTGAGCCTTAACTATATATATATATATATATATATATATATATATATATATATATATATATATACACTCATGGAAATGGAAAAAAGAACACATTGACACCGGTGTGTCAGACCCACCATACTTGCTCCGGACACTGCGAGAGGGCTGTACAAGCAATGATCACACGCACGGCACAGCGGACACATCAGGAACCGCGGTGTTGGCCGTCGAATGGCGCTAGCTGCGAAGCATTTGTGCATCGCCGCCGTCGGTGTCAGCCAGTTTGCCGTGGCATACGGAGCTCCATCGCAGTCTTTAACACTGGCAGCGTGGACGTGAACCGTATGTGCAGTTGACGGACTTTGAGCGAGGGCGTATAGTGGGCATGCGAGAGGCCGGGTGGACGTACCGCCGAATTGCTCAACACGTGGGGCGTGAGGTCTCCACAGTACATCGATGTTGTCGCCAGTGGTCGGCGGAAGGTGCACGTGCCCGTCGACCTGGGACCGGACCGCAGCGACGCACGGATGCACGCCAAGACCGTAGGATCCTACGCAGTGCTGTAGGGGACCGCACCGCCACTTCCCAGCAAATTTGGGACACTGTTGCTCCTGGGGTATCGGCGAGGACCATTCGCAACCGTCTCCATGAAGCTGGGCTACGGTCCCGCACACCGTTAGGCCGTCTTCCGCTCACGCCCCAACATCGTGCAGCCCGCCTCCAGTGGTGTCACGACAGGCGTGAATGGAGGGACGAATGGAGACGTGTCGTCTTCAGCGATGAGAGTCGCTTCTGCCTTGGTGCCAATGATGGTCGTATGCGTGTTTGGCGCCGTGCAGGTGAGCGCCACAATCAGGACTGCATACGACCGAGGCACACAGGGCCAACACCCGGTATCATGGTGTGGGGAGCGATCTCCTACACTGGCCGTACACCACTGGTGATCATCGAGGGGACACTGAATAGTGCACGGTACATCCAAACCGTCATCGAACCCATCGTTCTACTATTCCTAGACCGGCAAGGGAACTTGCTGTTCCAACAGGACAATGCACGTCCGCATGTATCCCGTGCCACCCAACGTGCTCTAGAAGGTGTAAGTCAACTACCCTGGCCAGCAAGATCTCCGGATCTGTCCCCCATTGAGCATGTTTGGGACTGGATGAAGCGTCGTCTCACGCGGTCTGCATATCCAGCGCGAACGCTGGTCCAACTGAGGCGCCAGGTGGAAATGGTATGGCAAGCCGTTCCACAGGACTACATCTAGCATCTCTACGATCGTCTCCATGGGAGAATAGCAGCCTGCATTGCTGCGAAAGGTGGATATACACTTTACTAGTGCCGACATTGTTCATGCTCTGTTGCCTGTGTCTATGTGCCTGTGGTTCTGTCAGTGTGATCATGTGATGTATCTGACCCCAGGAATGTGTCAATAAAGTTTCCCCTTCCTGGGACAATGAATTCACGGTGTTCTTATTTCAATTTCCAGGAGTGTATATATATATATATATATATATATATATATATATATATATATACAAAGATGGTATCTGTTCTTTTGGACATGTTTGAAAGAACCAATACCATCTTAGCACATATACCTACTTTTGTTTTGTAGGCAATACCAACTGTGAAAGTAGTCCAAATGAGGAGTGGTAAGTACATTACAATGAGCCTGCAAGACAAGATGGGATAGTAAGAGCACACAGTAGAATTTCGAAAAGTAATGTATAAAACATACTTTTAAAAGTCATAACCGCACAGTCAAATCCTGCCTGGATAGTAATCACTATAAAATAGTTATCAAAGAAAGTTTAACTAATTAAGGATTTCCTTATCTGCTTTGTATATTAATCATAATTTTTCTTGTTTTGTCACCGATTCACAAACTGGCACACTAATATCTCTTCATCAAAATCATTAGTGAAACGTATTATAGGATCTTTCATAAAAATTTTATGATACATCAAATTAATTTGTCTGGAAACTATTTTATTCTACATTGTATTGTAATGATATTTATTTGTTTGTATATCAATAATGTTTTCTTTTACCTATATATGAACCATCAAGCTAGATTTTGCTCTCTTGCTGCTCTTAGTCATGTCAATAATTTACACAGCATATTGGTTCTGTGGACACATCATCATTTTTATTTTTCTTACAAAGTGTTTTACGTCATGGACATTATGATGACTGATCCTATTTGCATTAAGTATTTTGTAACTAGTCAAAAGAAATTAAAATTGCCAAGTAATAGAATTTTTCACTTAAGTTTATCACTTTGTGTGAGCTTCTGGGGGCAAGAAGTAGTGCACATTTTCTTATTTCACGTAAAGCCCCCCTTCAGATGATGAAAAGTGTAGAGAGTCCGTAAAAATATTGAAAACCGACATCAAGTGTAGGAAATGTAATAATTCGTTTCATTTTTGACAAGCTGGAATTGTAGTGAATGCTGCCTTAAAAACTGAGGTAAAATGACACGCACAAATATTGTGGCAGTAAGTGCAAATTATCAGCATTAGTTGAAGATCTAAAAATTGAAATTTACTGACTAAAGGCTGGGGTTACTTTACAAAATAAAAAGATGGACGAAATTGATCAACAGTACCTGCTAAACGACTCTAGGCCTAAATCAAAGACCAAGGAAAATTTTGCGCCTATGATAGCTCAAAACAGCTATCAGATTCTTAATGAAACAATGGAAGTTTCAGTGTTTAAATCGGTGAACACTAAAAGCAACAGTTGAAATTTAAAAAAAAGCTGCCTGTGATAGATTCAGGTAACACGATGTCCCAACCTCGTGTTGTAATCTAATGAGTGTACATAAACAAACAGTCCAGTGAAATCAGTGAAGGTCTGTCCAAGAAACTGCCCCAAGAGAACAATACAAGAAGTTAGGAGAACCAAGGACACAAGAAGGGTGGGATTCTAATATATGGAGACAGTTGTTGTCGCAGTATAGTGTAAACATCGCTAGTATCCAGACAGCTGTGGCTCACATTCAACATGGAGCACTTATTTCTGCTGTGACCAGGCTGTGTATGTAAGATAGTGTAGTTACATTCTTATCATGGGAGGTACAAATGTCGTAGGCAGATAATGCTGTCGGACACATGAAAGGATTCAGTAAGTTAACTGACACTAAAGAAACTGTTGTAAACATTACACAGATGCATGATCTAACGGGAAAAACCTTCATGAACTTATAAGTGCGTAAAATAAATGATAGGCTTAAAACAATATGTGATAAAAGTTCACAATGTGTCTCTAGTAAATGTCAGCAAACTAGAAATGGACCAGCACATTACTCATGATATGCACATGAATAAAAGAGGTACCATAAAAGATTGTCAGTAAATTCGTTCTCGAGGAAATTAGACAAAATTTTATACAGAGTGGTGTAAATAAGTGCATTACCATGGAATGGCACAACCCCCAAAACAGGAGCTGCCATCCAAACAGCTGGTAAGCAAGCGAAACTGGTAAGGCCTGCTGGACAGCTTGATAGCCCTAAATTACTTTTATGTTCGATCAGGGGAAACTCAGCATTAATATCATGTAGCAGAATTTTTGTAGGCTTAAAAACATGAAAGCTGGTGGAGAGAGACCAGCAATCAGTGTCCAGCAACCCAAACTTAGATTCAAATTATTTCAACAAAAATTTTTTTCACAATGAGTTGGATACCATTTCAGGTAAAACAAAATGTACTTCTCAGTGATGTCAGGAATGGCACTGTCCTTATCACCCTTCAACTCTAAATCTCCCAAAAGTTGAACTAGAAAGTTGGCATCATACTCACTCAAATTTTGAAATAAGACAGGAATGTGCTGTGGCAGTAGGTATTTCAAATTGCATTTGTTGTGAGCTGCACTGCAGAACTTCCCATTATGTGACAATGGTCTCTACGAGGAGTTTCCATATCTCTATCCATCGGCAACCCACAAGTGTGTAAATCAATTGTCTGCTTGTATACTGTATCATTCTCCTCCAAGTTGGCCACGCTAATGTTGTTGCTATGAACGCGATCTGCTTCCCACGCAAGTTTATGGCGCTCAGTGAGCAACCAACTCGCAGGATTATCTCCAATATAAGATTCGAATTTGTCGTGACTAGAATCTTACGAGCATGCCACTTCCTATGCAGTCACATACAGTAAATGCCATTCTGTTAAGATGACATGACGAACAGGTGTCACCTACACAACATGCCACAGGAGACACACATAGTTCGAGTATGTGATGGAGGAACTCCCTTCTTATGGCAGATGTTCTTAAATTAAGAAATTTTTATTCTCATTAGAAATTTCCAAACATACCAGTTCCTAGCTCAAGCAATGAATGAGACACCTTCTGGATACTCTGGCAAGGTAAACAAATAGAGACATCCACAGCAAAAATACCATGCACAGTTTTTATACTCATTTGCATGGTTAGTAGGTGGGACGTGTTTTTGATCTACCAGGTGATCAAAAAGTCAGTATAAATTTGAAAACTTAATAAACCATGGAATAATGTAGATAGAGAGTTAAAAATTGACACACATGCTTGGAATGACATAGGGTTTCATTAGAACTAGATGCATGAAAGATCTCTTGCGCGTGTCATTTGGTGATGATCGTGTGCTCAGCAGCCACATTCGTCATACTTGGTCTCCCAGGTCCCCAGACCTCAGTCCATGCGATCATTGGCTTTGGGGTTACCTGAAGTTGCAAGTGTATCGTGATCGACCGACATCTCTTAGGGATGCTGAAAGGCAATATCCCAAGCCAATGCCTCACCATAACTCCGGACATGCTTCACAGTGCTGTTCACAACATTATTCCTCGACTACAGCTATTGTTGAGGAATGACGGTGGACATATTGAGCATTTCCTGTAAAGAACATCACCTTTGCTTTGCCTTTCTTTGTTATGTTAATTATTGCTATTCTGATTAGATGAAGCATCATCTGTCGGACATTTTTTGAACGTTTGTATTTTTTTGGTTCTAATAAAACTGACTTTATGATCACCCGGTACATGTAGTGTTCCTTCTCAGCTTCTGAGAACAGGAACAGGTCTACGTGTTTGGGACGCTGACCAACTAATTTGTAAAAGTATATCGGTCTGATTACTTTATGCTTGACTTCTTTGTTCTGCAAAATATGTTCATGGTCTTCTTCTGGCTTCTCAACCCCCCAGGGTGTGTACATGAATTCAATAATCAAGGTTCTGCCTCTCGAAATTTGGCCAGTCCTGGAGTTTTTCAAGGAATGAGAAGCCTATGAAATAATAATGCACGCATATACCGATATTTCATATTTATTTGTGTGCTGAACATCTTTCAGGCAAGTTCTGACACTATCCAGAAACGAGAAGGCTAAGCAATACAATTTCTGGACATTCATGTGTGCTTGTATAGTTGCAATATCTTTCAGATAAGGGAAAATGGACCCCACATTAAGTGGATCAACGGCATGTGAGTATATATTGTGGTGAAATACACGACTCAGTGCCATACCCGACTCTCATTCCTGCATATTGAAAAAGTGGTTGAGTATGACACTCTTGACAAAAGTTCCGACCACTCATTGAATGAATAGCCCCACTTTATCACCCCAGTTCTCCCACTGATTTGGATGAAGCTCTTCTCAAAGCCAGAATCACTGCCCTCTATCAGAAGCTGTGTGAGCTGATAATATAGAACTGTGTTGCACTTAATGGCATGATTATCGATGCAGGCAAGTGAGACGCTGTCCTCCAAAGGGCCAGCAACTACAGAGTAGTCCATTGTAGTGCAGAACTTACTTGGAGATTGTAACGGAACATATTAAAGGCTTTACTGTACCGAAGTATGCGATACCCTCCAAATTCAACCAGTTTAACGAGTATTTATGATTATAGCAAAGGTATTGTGTATGTTAACAATGATTGCATAACATGTCTCCATAAACAGTCAACCCATTAAATTATACTGAATAACTGACCCACACAAAAGTTAATATCACTTTATCACTGATACAGCAAATGTCATCATGTAAAAACACCGAGTTCATCTTAAGTAATTAATATGAGGTACGAAAAATAGTGGACAACTTAGGTATTTTGGATCTCCTTAAATAAAAATCACCCAGTGAAACCTATTTGTTCACTAGGAGCGGTTTCACTCAGTATTCACGAAATCAATCCTATTTTAGACGAAAACCAATGTAATTCTTAATAATTCATGTTATTTACTTATTTATGCAAATTAGAGAAGTCAATTGACAAACTTCTAAAAAACAGCCTTTTTGTAACAAAGAATTATTCTGTCAAGTCAACAAATCTGTCTGTCATTTTAATAACATGTTAACTTATGTCACTCGATGCAAATTAATAACTTTTCTGCACAAATTATGATAACAGATGTACATGTGACTTATAAACTATATCTCTTTTTAGTAGTTATTTGACAATGTTATAAATACGAGCAGCAAGAAGGGTC
Source organism: Schistocerca cancellata (assembly GCF_023864275.1). Taxonomy (NCBI): domain Eukaryota; kingdom Metazoa; phylum Arthropoda; class Insecta; order Orthoptera; family Acrididae; genus Schistocerca; species Schistocerca cancellata. Next base: position 592,685,567 of record NC_064630.1, on the reverse strand, counting down.
GAAAGGCAGTCGGAATGTCACTTTGGTAAAGTGTGTTTGTGTGTTATTGTTTGAGGTGGATAAACAATGCAAAGAACATGTAACGGAAGTACTACTTTGTGTTGAGTCATGGTCTTTGGTGGACAGTGGAATTAAGATGGCCACCAGAGTAATAAATATTTGAAGTTTACATATTTGTTGGTTTAGCTCGTTCTTTATCATCAAAAGCACATAAAAAACACGGGACCTCATGTTTTTAACCCTAGACAATCAGATTTAGAGCCAGCATCAGCATCGAGAGACAGCAGCGATCCAGCAAGTAGCAGCGATTTCCACAACACAATGCATTTTAATGGCGCCAACCTAACATCAAGTGCTAACAAGCTCCGTAAATGGGAGTGAAATAGTGCGATTATAGCAATTAGCTATATCTACGACCAGGTGACCATTACAAGATCTGTAACAGAGCAGGCAGGGATACTACTGCTACTGCTATGTTCAGAGTGATGTCAAAACAATGTCCGATGCCATGTAGGTCATGACGATGATGAGGAGATGGGTCAGAGCATGGCTGCATCAGCACATTGGCTGGTGTCATCAGCCCACGCCACGCTGATAATAATGGCAGACACGACGGCAGTGGTGTCTGTTGGTACAAAGAATGCGTCATCAGTAAAACGTACTAGGGGGACAAATGCATCATAGTCATGTCATCTGCTGCAGGTGCAAGCCCTAGTCGGCATATCTCATCCATATCACCTACACAGGGAGAAAGAGGGAAAAGTATCATGCATAGTTAATAAGTGAAATATATGAGGATATCTACTGTAGTTTACTAATATAAATTGGAGGTGTCCAAATAAGCCCACAAGCCCCTCATCACATCGTTATATACTGTCATGTCTTTTAATATGATATCCTGTCTATCCACCTCAATGTTAGCATTGAGTGATTTTAGAAATGACGGTTCAGGGTACATCAGCATTGTCGAATGAGCATGGATCATCAATCCATACCACAGTGGTGTTTATAGGCGCAGTGAATACACTGTATACGAACAAGGCTGGGGCGACGAATGCATCATCATCTTGTCAGTTCCTGAAGTAGCTGCAGTTGCATCTCTGAGTCCACACACATCAATCTCATCTGCGATAGAAGCAGAAGAAGAAATTAATCTTCAGAATGAAGCTATAATGAGCACAAACATGTGAAAAAACGAAGAACAATCGCCATACCTGTAGGATCACTGGAGTCAAATCGTGATTGCTTATTGGACCCTTATGAGCCATTATTTCAATTATAGCGTTTCATCTCTGTTGATTCTATCAGCACTGTTGATGCTACTAATAAGTCTCAGACTAAAATGACTTTCCACTCTGAAATGGATTGTATTTACAGTTCAAAACCACATTCATTGCTTATTTCAACCAATGAGAAACGAGTACTCATATCTCTAGTCAAGTGATTTTAGGCATGATGGAGCCTCCTTGTCGCCATGCATAGGTATTCATATTGCACAGTACTTCCACTGGTTTTTTAAGTACAGGATTGTATTTCAGTGCAGATGCACGCATTGGTCCATCACGTGGCATCCGTTTCCACTGTTCAAAGAGTAAGAGCAATTTACCGACGTATTGAGACTCCTTTGGACAGCACCTGGCATCTGCAGCTCGATACCCAAAACATCAGAAGCCTCTGTCACAGAATAACATGCATATCTTTTAATAATATACCTTTTACAAATGTCCACTACTGCAGAAGCCATTATTGTAAGTATCAGGTGTTGCTGAGAGTCTGATACCCGCCACATCCACAATAATATTAATAACAACAACGGGAGGTAGCGAGAATAATAAGCATTGATACTGTTTCGTATCTTCTCGCTGCTCTGTGCATTAGGGTCGTCCTGGGAGCTATATTTGCCTGCGTATGACCTCACGTGTTCATCCTGTGTTTAACATTTTCCCATATGTGTTACTATAAATCAAATAAACAGTTAGCCTCTTCCTATAAAAGGATTTGGGTGTCTTTAAAGTGAATTTTCTTCCTTAGTAGTCGTTTTGGGTAATTCATGCATACAGAAAAAGAAACCACATTCATCCTACCACCATTGCCCACACTGCACTGCAAGTCTGGACTGTATTGAGGGTGGCCGAGAATCTTCCATTTGAATTTCTGCAGGAGTGCCACGACTGTGTTGGCCGTATGAGGCTATGCATTGTCATGGAGCAGAATGATCCCACGGGTGAGTATGCCTGGTCGTTTTGCTTTGATCAATTGGCGAAGGGTGGTCAAGGTATGCATGTAATGATGGGCATTCACTGTTGTCCTGTGCTGCAGGAAGTGAATCAGAAGGGGGCCATCTTGGTCAATGAAGAACGTCAGTGTAACCTTTCCTGCACTCATGTGGACGACTTCCAGCTGTATGTGGTTCACGTCGTAGCCCCGGGAATCTTATGAGATAGTCATTCACTACCTTGTGTCTCAGTGGGACAAGCGTCTCAACAGTCAGGGTCAATACTTCCAACATACAGGCACCGGTTCCTGTAATTATGCCTTCAGCTCATTTCTTTTTGAATGCCCCTTTACGAATATCCGATACAGTCACCAAAATGAAATTACTTAAATCGAATTGTTACTCTCCTACTCAAAAGTATCCCCATTGAAGAGATCGACTTTGCCTTGCCTGGAGCTCGGCTGCTACAGTTCGTTATTCAGTCAATGAAAATAGATATTAATCAAGTATGTCTATGGACTGACTCATCAATTGTGCAGTCATGGCTCTTGGCTCCAACTACAAGACAGCAGATGTTCGCGGGGAGTGACCAAGGTACAGGACAATATATCAGCTGTGTCGTGGAATGACACAGTATCGATAGAAAACCTCACTGGTTTAACTTTTCATGGCGTGTCTCCTATCGACTTACAGGAAAACCTTCGTAGTGGATGGGAACATTGTGGCCAAGGGAAGACGTCATTGCGTCTCAGGATGTTGTAGAAGAAAAATCCAAGATCCCTGATAATTAGAAGGATAGTTTAAGAATAGGGCATTTCTATTTTTTTTCTAAATGACTTAAATTGCAACATGTGACTGTGTATTATAATAGATTAGTTAATAATTACAGGACTTCAAGGGGATAAAGATTAATTTCTGAACTGTCTCTTAACGAAATGCAGGGCGGTTTTTCGATGAGAGAAACAGCCCAAAATGTAATATATTCTGAGATTCATCAACTCGTAAACAACTAGTTTGTCGACAAAAAACTAGGCAAACTGAAATCACAAAGGGCAGCTCTACAATCACAAGATAAGCCACGAATAATTTGTAAAAATGGCAGGGAACACACACAAATGTACAGCATATCGAACACATTTATTTTAAGATACATGTTGATTGTCTTTTACAGTATATCATAACAAGAACACAACAATGTGTAGGCCCACTTCGAAGTTCACAAGAAAGGTAGTCCGCATCACTGACACCCTCGCCATTCCCTCTTGGTCCTTGGTTCCCATTAACTTCCAACTGCAGTTCTGAACTTTTACACATCCTGTTCGATGAGCTTGTCTTCGTTTGCCACATTCTGTAGCTTTACATTCAAGACAGGTGATATTTTCACAAGTTTGCATTTTTACATTGAAATTATTTTAACACATTGACTGCCATGATGAAATTAGGACCATGTGTTGCTATGCCACACTGAAATCACGAATATTACTTCTGAGTCAAATTGATTTTTTGCATCAGATGTCTTCTTTTGACCCTTTAGAATTAAGATACTTGATAAAATGTCAATTTGTGACTGATCTGGACTGATAACAGGCGTGAGCCATATATGGCGCATGTGGCCCAACAGCAACATTTTAACACAATTATAAGCTGTGGTCATATGAGCCACATGTTACTAACATGATTTAAAACCACAATAGGTATAAAAATCGTTTTTCAAGAAATGATTCTAACACTTAGTTTATCATATTAGCTACATATAATACTGTATTATTTACATTTTTTTTACTTGTTCTGACAATAATGATCATGAATAAAGATCTTAGAATACTCTGCTTCTTCAACACAGCATTGTGAATGTCACTAAAACACTCATTGCACATAAAACTGGCACATTTATTGCATTTAGTGCACACTCTCTTCACTTTCTCAGCATCCTTTCTTTCTTCTGTTATTTGCAGGCACTTATCACAGCCCGAACATCTTCTCTGACTGCTCTGCTTTGATCCCTCTACTTTCACAAGGTGATGGCTGTTATCTCCATGGAATGGTTGTAGTGTTGCTCATGGTTGTGGAGTCAAGTGCTCTCTGAAAGGAATTTTTTGTATGAGTGACTTGGATCCTTTGTTTGCCAAGTTGTACATTTACAACAGATGTTCCAAAAAGGATTTAAAAAACGACATTTCTGGACCATTTATCCACACGCCAAAGTGTCGTTGAGTATGAGCTCAACTGATTAGATACATCAATAAAGGACTTGGTGTCATTGTAGTCCACAACTGCTTTGGGTTTCAAAACATGCACGCCATTTTTAAGTTTTACAGGCACCATATCATCGTTATGTTTGTACATATCTCTGACAGTAGCAGTTAGGAATCACCATGGCAACCAACTGCAAAAATATTGAGTGCTATGAACATGAGAGCATTCAGTGGATCTACCGCTTTTAAACCCACAGTTTAAATGCATTATCTGTGAGCCCTATGAGGCCTCTAAACATAACTCAGCATGTGAGCCAGTTATGGCTCGTGTAGTACACAATGTATACATCAACCAAATATGGCTCACGTGGCGTCACAACCATTATAACTGTGAGCCAACATTGGCTCACGTGGCAGTCAATGTGTTAAGATATCTATTAGGTAAGCTATATGTATTTTATTAATTTACCAATCGATATTATCTACATCATGTCAAATTGATAATGAGACATAACATCTGTGGTTTTGAAAATATATATTTTGTCTTATGACTTTCACAAATACCTTTTACTTTGCCAATAATTGCGAAGATTACACACAGCTGCTTGCTTCTCTGATAATACCATGGCAGAGGCACATAATTGGAACAACAGTGCGTTGCACCCTCAAGGTAATCAAACATCGGTTCGTCCGCTTTCTTTCCGATGTTTGCTTTGGTTTATTTTGTTTTAGAACATAAAAACAACTATTGTCATATGCGCCCATGTCAGAACTGTAGAGCACGATGACAGAAAAGGAGTTAAAAGCGACTGCACGTTATGCCCAGGCGGTGAAAGGAAAAGACAGCTATAAACATGGACTTGGAGAAAGGTCCATAAAATACGCCGTAGAGACAAAGGAGGTCCAATACTATCAAGTGAATTATCATATACTGTTTTTAGTAGAATTCCCATCGCCCATTCATTTGTTTTCCGTTCGATGCTGTGGTTGTATTTCTTGTGCAGGGGTCGATCGCACACCAGGATAGTTTACTTAAGAGAAATCCCTTAATTCTTTGCGACTATTGGCGGTAATTATCTTTATTCAACAGTTCAAGTTTTCCCGACTTGATCCATCATTTGCTTATGTGCTGCACATATAGAATGCAATAAGAAAATCTGCCCGCTTATTTTCGTAGAATTTTGTTACGTCCATCACTTTCACTCTGATTTCATAAATATCGTTGGCGGACCCTTTTCGCGATAAGCAGCGTACTCGCACTTTCACATAGTTTAGAACGAACTTCCTGTCTGTATTGTTATTTAGATTGTACCTTCAATTCCTGTTGCTGTGGATCGGCGATCTGGGCCCATAACCTGTGAATATTCTTTATAAAAATGGCATGGAATGCACACAAATGCACAGCAAATAGGAAACGAAATAAAACTTTTCGTTTAACATGTAAGCAGATCGCCTTTTAAATCACATCGTAAGAAGACAGCAATGAGTACTTCGAAGTTAGATAGTCCACACCACTGACATAGCTGTTTTATTTATCATTTAGTAATACTTGTTACAGCGTTTGACAATGCAAACCGAATTCTCATAGTATTTTTGTGCTTGATTGCTTGAAGGTTCTGATAATAAGTTGAGTTTGCCATCATCTGAGGAAATGTGAAGTGCAAACATGAATAAGATGTCAGAGTTACACTTTTTCTAAAAATGTGAGACTATTTAGTGAACACCATGATGAGCTTCTCGAATTCGAGGAAAAACGAGAGAGATGGTATCTACCCATTTACTAAAAAGATTAATGACAAATATTTTTCCTAGTGAGTGAACTACGTGAATTTGTAACAGAGTGTTCTGTCTTGAAGCCAGTTAAATAAAGAATCAGAAATATGCTGTTTGGTCAATAAGACGTATGTCATGGATTTTTAAAATATAGGATAAAATATGGAAAAAAACACGTCAGATTTTAAATGTGCAAACGCTTGTACGATTATTAGAGGAACAGTTGAGGCAGAAGTGTGACACATAAAAAAAAACACTTGTTGGCTGAAACATTTAATCTAAAATGAATGTCCTCCAGACTAGAGAGGCTAATAAGAAACCATTGCGAAATCTAGAGCACTGGTAGGCATCCTGAGAAGTTAGGGAAAAGATGGAAGATTTTTTCGCAGCTCTGATTTTCGAAGTTTAGGGCTTATGTATTAAGTTTGTCAGTACCTTTTGGAGGCAGCCATGCTTTAGTTTGTAGAGCTAATAATTGAAGAAGGCTTTTGATTGACAAAATAGTCTTATCTGTAGACAGGACTAAAATCAGTGTCATAGCAATTGTAACGAAATATCCTTGTCTAGCGATTTAAAGGTAATATTTATGTATGTGGTAGCTTTCCCTGTTGGGTGAAGGCCTAGTACCAATAACGGAGACAGCATGTTGATATGACAATGTAAGAGTCTATAGGTTGCACACAGCCGTATGGTAAGTAACGCGCGCTCGCCAGCCGACCTGTCTGGAATGCTGACAGTTTGCTTGATCAGTGTATGTGCGTCCGGTTGCTGTGTGACGCAGGGAGTAAGCCACTGGCCGCAGTCTGCAGTGTGGCATATTAACTAGCGTGGTCTTGGGAGCAAATGTGTCTCTTTTCTTAGCTCACCACAGAATCTTTCAATATGACCGTAATTAGGATGTCAGACACAGTGATGATGGGTGCACACAGCATACGTGTTTTATAATCAGCCTTTGTTAAATAAAACTGTTTACTTCTCATGTTCGCATATTGCCGTACCTCAAGGACCCACTGCTTACAAATCCTGACAAATATTTCGTCTAATTATCGTCCGGGGCAACAACACAAGCAACCTACTTATAGAAGTGGTGTCAGCATGGGGATAATTGTGGAAAATCTACAGTCCTGAAGAGGTGCAGCACAATGTGAACTTCGAGCAGCAGCATGAACATCTTCCGACTACGCAGGGACATCCAACACTGGAATTCAGGTTGGTCTACTCCAGTTCAGCTACAATACGAAAGGCAGTGATGGATTTTCATTTTACATTTGAGTGACTCATTGGCGTTAAATCAGACGAAATATCGCAATCCAGTCAGAGTAACGTTGTCGATCTACAAACAGTTATTAATGCACTGCAAGAAGAAATTCGGCAGTTAAAAGCAGAAAGAAACGAGCGTAACATTCTGAAAGACTTTAAAATGATAGTTCGTGCAGTACAGGTACAACTACAATAAAGATTTTTTCATTATTGCCTTCAGTACCAGTGTTTAGCGGTAACCAGAAGATGATGTGAAAGTATTTTTTCGTAAACTTGAAGGTGCCGCCCTGTTAGGATCATGGACAGATTCGGTTAAGATAGTGGTTGCCAAATTAAGAGTTCAGGGAGCAGCACAAGATTTCATTAGCACGGAGCCTACTTGCGTGAAAACAGAAGATTACAATAAGTTTAGAATAATTGTTGTTCAGAGATTTAAACGTCAAACGCGATCAGATTTTACAGAGAGCAGCTTCACAGTTTGCGAATGCGACGAGACGAATCTATCGAGTAGTTTGCTGACAGAATTTGAAACATCAACGCTCAAACATACGAGTTAGTAGAAGATGAAAATGAAAATCGCATTCAGTTGTTTGCAGCCGACCAGAGAGCCTTGGACAGATTCACTCAAGGGTTGCACGGAGAGGAAGTAAGCAAAGCTGTTCGATTGGCACGAAGCAAAACGTTTCAGGAAGCAGTAGAATCAGCTGTTGGTTTCGTTGAAGCACTAAGACGACCGAATGAGATGCAGAAACAGGAACTCAGAGTATTCTACACAACAGTACAATGCTACAGGTGCAATGAGCTGGGTCACAAGCGTAAAGATTGTAAAGAGAATCGAATCTACTATCATTGCGGGATGAAGGGTCATGTTTCGAGAGATTGTCGCAACAAGAAGAAAGGTAATGCGAAAAACAGACAATCTGCCAGATCTTTAAATGAGCACGGGGACGTACGGGCCACCACTCCGTCGGCCCCTTGCCAGAGACAGTGATTTTTGTTAGTTCCAGCGAAAATCAGACCGAAAATGACTTTGTGATAGGTGCTGCATATCGTGGGAGAAACGTCAAACTACTTATTGACACAGGAGCATAGACCTCATTAATGTGGTGTGGCATAGATAAACGAGATAAATTGAAACCGCCGCTATTAAAAGTGCGAGGGTTAAACGGGAGAAAGCTACATAACTATGGAGAAGCTGACGTAGAATTAATTCTTGGCCAACTCCAAGATGAAGGTGAAAATAAAGATAAATACACACCAAGGGTACAAGCAGAGTCAAATAACGATACGCATTATGATGGTGTACTTGGATTTGATTTCTTGTCTGCTAACGAGGCAGAGATATTTGTTGTAGAAAGAAAGATCAGACTAGGACTTAGCAACTACAATCTAGGAAATCGTTCTTCAGATCATACTCAAAGGAGCAGCAATATTGACATCGTGGGAATGGACCGCCCAAACGATGCATAAATTCAAACTGTACGAGTCGATGTTCAAATTGATCAGCCTCAGCAAATTCCCAAGGGAGCAGGAAAGACAATCTAAGTTGAAGTTAATTCACTCCGATGAAAAGAAGGAACTTAGTTATTAATTGAGCGATCCGAGAAAAGTGAGATACTGGATAAAATGCATTATTATGTTGCTAGAACTGTAGGTATCGCTACAATGGTGAGACAGAATGTCGCAAAAGTCCCGGTTACAATAACGAATATGAGCAATGAGGATTTATTTTGCCATGAGGAACGAAAGTTGCTGAAGTGTCAAGCGTAAGTAAAGGTGACATAATACACATTCCAGATGAAGTAACAAATGCTGCAGTTATAAACACAGATTTTCGTAACTGTACCGCAAAATTACGAGAAGACGAAGTTAATAATGAACTGAAGCGTAAGATTTGGAAGAAGATAGAACATTTGACAGCTGCTGAACACAAGATTTTAGCACCTGTTTTATTGGAGTATGCAGATTATTTCGAGAACGTGCAAATTTACCTGTCACTCATTTAGTTCAGCATCGTATTCATACAGGGAATGTAGCCCCCAGCATACAGAAACCTTACCGAATACCATTCAGTCAAAGAGAGTTGGTAGAAGACATGGTTAAAGAACAATTAGAAGCCATAATTATATGACCAAGAGCTCTTTCAGACCCGCTCTGGTGTTCGCCTGCTGCAATTGTAAAGAAGAAATAAAATTCTGGAGAACCACAGTTCCGTTTTTGTGTTGATTACCGATCTTTGAACGCTGTGTCCATACGCGACATTTATCCATTACCAAATTTAGTGGAAACCTTGGATTACTTGGGCAGATGTCGAATTTTTTCAGTATGTCATTTAACAAGTGGTTATCACCAGTTAACAGTGCATCCAGATGATCCAGCAAAAACTTCATTTGTAACAGCAACAGGAGTATACAAGTATCTTCGTATGCCGTTTGGAATTTTTAATGCTCCAGCTACATGTCAACGCCTGATGGATTCAGTTTTACGAGGGCTCACCCCAACACAAGTACTTGTTTACCTTGATGATGTAATAATTTTTGATGAAAACATGAAGCAGCATACTGAGAGACTACAAGCTGTTTTTGATCGTATAAGAAGCACAAACCTGTCTTTATCAACAGATAAAAGTCATTTTGCACAAAGTAAAGTTAACTACACTCCTGGAAATGGAAAAAAGAACACATTGACACCGGTGTGTCAGACCCACCATACTTGCTCCGGACACTGCGAGAGGGCTGTACAAGCAATGATCACACGCACGGCACAGCGGACACACCAGGAACCGCGGTGTTGGCCGTCGAATGGCGCTAGCTGCGCAGCATTTGTGCACCGCCGCCGTCAGTGTCAGCCAGTTTGCCGTGGCATACGGAGCTCCATCGCAGTCTTTAACACTGGTAGCATGCCGCGACAGCGTGGACGTGAACCGTATGTGCAGTTGACGGACTTTGAGCGAGGCCGGGTGGACGTACCTCCGAATTGCTCAACACGTGGGGCGTGAGGTCTCCACAGTACATCGATGTTGTCGCCAGTGGTCGGCGGAAGGTGCACGTGCCCGTCGACCTGGGACCGGACCGCAGCGACGCACGGATGCACGCCAAGACCGTAGGATCCTACGCAGTGCTGTAGGGGACCGCACCGCCACTTCCCAGCAAATTTGGGACACTGTTGCTCCTGGGGTATCGGCGAGGACCATTCGCAACCGTCTCCATGAAGCTGGGCTACGGTCCCGCACACCGTTAGGCCGTCTTCCGCTCACGCCCCAACATCGTGCAGCCCGCCTCCAGTGGTGTCGCGACAGGCGTGAATGGAGGGACGAATGGAGACGTGTCGTCTTCAGCGATGAGAGTCGCTTCTGCCTTGGTGCCAATGATGGTCGTATGCGTGTTTGGCGCCGTGCAGGTGAGCGCCACAATCAGGACTGCATACGACTGAGGCACACAGGGCCAACACCCGGCATCATGGTGTGGGGAGCGATCTCCTACACTGGCCGTACACCACTGGTGATCGTCGAGGGGACACTGAATAGTGCACGGTACACCCAAACCGTCATCGAACCCATCGTTCTACCGTTCCTAGACCGGCAAGGGAACTTGCTGTTCCAACAGGACAATGCACGTCCGCATGTATCCTGTGCCCCCCTACGTGCTCTAGAAGGTGTAAGTCAACTACCCTGGCCAGCAAGATCTCCGGATCTGTCCCCCATTGAGCATGTTTGGGACTGGATGAAGCGTCGTCTCACGCGGTCTGCACGTCCAGCACGAACGCTGGTCCAACTGAGGCGCCAGGTGGAAATGGCATGGCAAGCCGTTCCACAGGACTACATCCAGCATCTCTACGATCGTCTCCATGGGCGAATAGCAGCCTGCATTGCTGCGAAAGGTGGATATACACTGTACTAGTGCCGACATTGTGCATGCTCTGTTGCCTGTGTCTATGTGCCTGTGGTTCTGTCAGTGTGATCATGTGATGTATCTGACCCCAGGAATGTGTCAATAAAGTTTCCCCTTCCTGGGACAATGAATTCACGGTGTTCTTATTTCAATTTCCAGGAGTGTATCTCGGTCATGTTATAACCAGTTAAGGTGTTCGACCTGATCCAAAATTGAAGATGTAAAGAATTTTCCTGAACCACAGAATTTGAAAGAACTACAATCATTCTTGGGATTGTCAAATTTCTACAGACGATTTTTAACCGGTTATGCGAATATAGTACGTCCAATGACACAGCTACTGAAGAAAGTAGGCACATTTAATCGGTCAACAGAGTGCAAAAAGGCAATGGAGGTACTTAAAACTGCTCTAACCACAGCCACAGTGTAAACCTTTTATTCTTTCAACAGATGCATCCAATTTTGTCATAGGTGCAATATTGTCTCAAGAAGTTGATGGTCATGAACATCAAATCTAATTTGCTTCCAGACAATGAAACAAAACAGAATGTAACTATACTACTACTGAGAAGGAGCTTTGTGCTTTGGTTTTTGGTATAACACATAACAGATGTTTCTTTACAAGAAGACAATTTACAGTTATTACAGATCATGCCGCACTTAAATGGTTATTGAGCTTAAAAGATCCAAGTTCCAGATTAACAAGATGGGTATTAAGACTAAGTGAGCACCAATTTAACAATTTAAGGTTATTCACCGACCTGGTAAACAACATGTGAATGCTGATGCAATGAGTCGAAAAGTAAATATATGTGTTACAGTAAGTCGACAAGAAGAGTTAAAAGCAGCTCACGAAAAAGATCCACTATGCAAATTACAGACAAATGATCAACATTTTGTCGAAATAGACGGATTACTGCACAACATCAATAGTAAGGGAAACCACCTAGTTATACCAGAAAGCAAGAAAGAGCAAATCATGAGAGAACAACAGGATTCTTTATTATCAGGACATTGTGGTAAAAAAGCAACAAACATTAAAATATCTCAAATGTTTTGGTGGCCGAACTGCAAAGTTAACCTTTCCAAGTTTATTTCACAACGTGATTCCTGTAACAGACGAAATTATGTAGGAAAAAGTAGAGCACCATTGCAAAAACTGCCAAAAACAAGTGAACCATTCGAACGAGTAGGACCAGATGCCGTGGGACTCTTGCTTAAGACTAAAGATGGAAACAAATACATATTGACAATGTTAGATCATATCTCTAGATACCTTCTCACGATACCAATACCTGATCAGAGCGCTGAAACTATAGGGAAAGTTTTTTTAAAAGAATGGATTCTTAAGTTTGGATCACCATTAAGTATAATTAGTGATCAAGGAACAAATTTTATGAGTGAATTACTTAAACAGAGTTGTAAGCTTATGCAAATAAGTCAGTTAAGGACTACGCCACCACACCCTGAAGAGTCGAGCGAGTCCACAGAACAATGTACATGTCAGGATGTGGCTGAGATGGAAGTGGGGTCTAAAAAAGAACAAGTGTTAGTTTTTCAACTCCGGTCGGCAAACTGCCTCCCGTTTATTGAAAAAAATAATTGACCTAGCCAGGGTACATTAATGTGAGTTTAGCGGCCCTAAGGCGCAAACAGATTGAGCCAGGGCTCGAAAAGTGCACGGAGGCAATCAGCCAATGCGTCTGATCTCATCGGGGGCCTGTCCGTAAAAAGAGCAATCCACACGCCTCGTTTGCGCAGCTTGGCGCGGTGGGCGCTCACACGTGATCTCCTGGACCTTTCTGATTGGCTGCTGTAGGAGCTCTGCCTAGGCAAGCGACGCTTCCCTAAGCGTCACCCCGTCAGCAGAAAGGTTCGTCGAGCACGTGAACAAGCCGTGGGATAGCGGCACATACTGAAAAAATCTGATGTGTTGCCAACCCAGGGCCCATGCACGGCTTTGTGAAGATCCATTCCCAAAGGACTCCCGTACTCAATCTGTCAGCAGCTGTACATCTCCTTCCCCCTCTGCGGGAGCGAGGTTTTATGGTGAAAATTAGTTGTTGCTCATTGATAAAAGAAAACAATTTGCTCCCTTGGTCGGGTGTGCTAATATTTGCAAAAATGGGCGTGGTGTGAATCTAAGTTTTACAAAAACATCTATTTATACTGGAGTGGTTTTACAACAACATAAAAAGAAAGTCCCTTTTTTTTAAAAAAAACGATATTACATGGGAAGATTGTTGATCAAAATCATAAAACATTTAGAGACATTGATCTTATCTCACATAATTCAATATGATAATTTCCCATCATCATTATTGTATCAGAATGCAAATCTTAGCACAAAAAGTTAAAAGTATGTCAAAAGTTTCACAGCATTGGAATGAAGTATTACAGATTTTGTTATTCATATATACTTGCAACGCTAAACTCGGTGTAGCAGAAGTGTAGATGCTGGCCGAACTGAATCAGCACTGATCGTTTGAAGGTTACAGGCGCCTCTAAAAATATGTAATTGTTTGTGTTGTTTGGCAAACGTTAAACTCGTTGCTACATAGTGGAATCAGTTTCAGAATATAAAATAAAATATGAAAGTAGTAATTGTAACAAATTAGTTAATTCTACCAAATAAAAGTATTCAACTGACAAACGTAGTTAACATAAACAGAATATGAAGATAGTAAATAATGAGATAAAACATTGAAATTCTCAAGCTGAGAGGTAGTTTCTATGGTCAATAGTTTCAAAAAATAATTAAAGACTTATTGAAACACTCACAACCTAAAAGATTGCATCATCTACAGATAATAGAAAGTTAAGACATGTTCATAATGTAACATATAAGGCATTTGCTTCTGTGTAGGGACACTGATTGCAGTTGATTAAACACAAAGTTCTAACTGTTGATGGTATATCTTCCACATATAATATAGACAATCATTGAAAAATAAACAGAGTGAGAATCTTTGAGTCAGATGTGATGCTGTGATGGGGTGGCCCATGTGCCACTGACGGAGAGCGAGGCAGCACAGGGCGCCGCGCAGCGTTGGATACAGTGTCGTTCCCTCAGGTGGGGACGGCGGGAAGGAGGGACGTGGTGGCAGCTGCTTATTGTGTAGGCAGGTACTGAAACACTCCCCCAGGGATTGTATCAGTAAAGTTTACAGGGGTGGGCTTCAAAAATTAACTGCAATCACAGGTGACTACAGGTATCCACCGATTCGGCAGCACAGATACCAGCATGTCGTGTGTTGTCAGTAGCGTGAAAAAACCGAGCCAACAAAATAGTTGTCCCTATTACTCGTTGTCCATTGTGAGTGCGAATCTGTCTCTCGCTGAACTAACCAGTTGGGATTCAGGCCAACTCAGCAGGCGTTCCTTTACCCTTGACTAATTACTACGTAGCGCTTGAGCCCAATCCTGAGTAGTTCCCATAATTTACTGAGTCCAACCTATCAATCTGACACGTCAGTGACTGTGTCAGATAGTCTTCCATCGCTGCGGTGGCAGCAAAACATTCCCACAGACAAACAGGTGGATTAGTCTTTATCGCGGAGCCGCTCCATGTTATCCAAGGTAGCAGGGTCACTGGCATGGCTTAGGTGCTATTTGATTCATAAAAGAAAGATAATAGTAAGTAACTATCTCATAATACAGTGAGGGGAGGGGGAGGGTTGAGAGATGGCCCCGTGTTCCCTGCGTATACAAACTGAAGGTACACAACATAAAATGACAAAAAAATGCACACATACAACATAATAAACTGACATGAGGAATAATGCAATTAGCAGCACAATAAAATAATACAAAACAATAAAATGAAATACGCAGCATAAATTAGCTTAGGACTTAGATCAGTGAGCAAGCATTGCAAAGCGACTGGAAGGCAGTATAGTCGTCTCAGGACTAATAGATGTGCAATCTGCTACGAGTTGGCATTAAGACATTTAACTCCGGACGAATTACGTCACTTGAAAGGAGACTGTCATGGCCCATGGCTATTAATACTAAGGACATCCATTACTGGGTGTGTGAAAACATTACTTGTAATGCAAGGTGGTATGATCGGTACAAAGTGCGTAAATGACGGTAATAGCAAATAGGAGCGAGTGGGACTGTGGTGATGTGGGTCAAATGTAGTTCATTGAGGTGTTAAATTGTAATAAAACCGTGGCAGTGAAATGATGAGATTCTCTCACTTGTTTTGTACCACCTATAACCCCTGCCACACTCTCTAATAAATGGTTCTTTCTTTAAATCCAGCTACTCTGCTATGGTAAAGTACGCATACCCTATTGAGCTTGACTCTAAGTATAGACTTGCGTGAGTAATTATGCAGACCAGTTCTCATTAACTCTGTCTCTATCTTGTCAGTAGTGTGTGTCATGCCCTATCCTCTTTCTATCATGTATCTCCCTAATCTTGGAGACTTACCTGAGTACGTACTTTAGCACCACGGCGACATCTCGACGATCCATGACTTACCTGCGGCGTCTGCTCGGTGAGCCACTGTTGCGATCAGTTAGACATAATTTTATGTGTGTCATATGTAAACAGTGAATAATTCTCTGAGTTAGCCTTCTATAATGATCAGTTGTATGAAAGCTAATAGTGTTCTATTCTTCATTAGCTAAGAAAAATGATTATCTGCATTGTAGAAGACCGCAAATGTGTATATGTGAGACGTATTTACACTAGTAGTGTTTCATGGCATATCACGGCAGTTGTGTATCCTGTAATTCTCATACGTTCTTGTTGAACGCCCTAGGTTGCATTTAAGACAGCATAATAGTGTGAATTAGTTACAAGGCTGTAGATAAGGTAGGAATAATTTCGTTTACTAATGTGTTTTATGTAATTTGCGTTTGGTTAGATATAAGATACTTCGTGTAGTAGTGTAATTCATCAACTAGGACGTGTGTGGTTCATTAGATGACGTAACAAATGACAACATGTGGCGCAGTGATTCATTCGACGTAATTCATTCGACGTAGTGTGTACTGGTGTGTGGGTGTGCGTGCGGCTGCGTAGCTAACGGAATGCGCTGCTCTGGCGCCTCCAGCAAGGACGCTCCATTAGTCAGCTGTGCGCTTCTTCGTACGCTTAGTTATGTTTTGTTTTTGCGTGGCGTGGCGCGGCCTGTTATTTGTCACTATGTGGGTGAATGACTTTAGTACACTAGTGTTTGTCTATGCCAAACTAGTGAAGTTGCGATACTCAATACTTCAACTCTAACTACGATTCTGATTCTATTCTTCTTAAAGTAGTGCTCTCTATCGGACGATTCCGAGCCCAGCTCCCTTCGGTACATAGCCAGGTTGGATACAGAAATGCACATCTCCGTTATATTCTTGGCTAAGGACTGCACCCAGAGCAAAATCTGAGGCATCGGTTGCAAGAATGAAAGGTTTTTCAAAATCTGGATAGACTAACAGAGGTGAGCTTGTTAGTACTTCTTTAATCTTCTTTACAGCTACTTCACATTCTTCTGACCACTCGAAAACTGCACCTTTTTTCAACAACTTGGTTAATGGCTTAGCTATGGTGGCGTAATCTTTCACAAACCGACGATAGTAATTATGTAGGCCAAGCAGTGACTGTAACTCTTTTACATTGTCTGGGGTGGGAAAATCTCTCACAGCCTCAGTCAACCGAGGATCTGGTTTGACACCTTCAGCACTAATGACATGTCCCAAGTACTGGACTTATGACTGTGCAAAGGAACATTTTTCTATCTTCAGACTGAAATTGGCACTCTGCAAACGTGACAAAACACACCTCAACCTTTCTGCATGTTCTTCAATAGTTCTAGAAAATACAATAATATCGTCTAAATGAACTAAACATGTGGTGGGCTTTAAACCACGTAACAATAAATCAGCAAATCTTTGAAAGGTCTTACCTTCATTTATCACTGAAAAATCATTATCTCCTATTTCCTGACCACTTGCTAAAACTGTTCCACGTGGAATCTCTATCTTTCTCAAACCAAAATTATCGACACATACAGGTACACAAAACTTCTTTCCTTTCCTCTCTACAGCACATAAACCTCTCTTCACATGAACTTGTAACCCGTCCAACACATCGTTTTGACAGAGCGGATCCACAAAAACGCTTGAACTAGTAGGCAGTGAAGCTTTGATATCAATCCACAGAACCTTGCCTGTTCCACTATCAATGGTAACTGGGCGTAACGATTTAATGGGCCATGTACGCGGCTCTGTCGGATCCTGTGAGAGCGGCCGTCCCTCACAGTTTCCTTGCGCGCTTTCGTTCCGAACGCCGCCGAAAAAGTGAGTTTCCTCACCAAATCGGACGGTGTGCGTCCTATAATCGATTACCCCTTGGTACTCACTGAGGAAATCATTGCCTAGAATGATACCAAACTCCCTCCTACGTTTCCGTACAACCTCCATATTAAAACCGTATGTTTTTTTACTTAACTGAAAACTAACGAAAGATGACCCTGCAGGAATGATCAGTCCCTCACCCAATCCAGCAATGTGATAGCGGGGCGGTTTCAATCTCCGCTTATTGTGAGGGGACAAACAGCACGCTAATTTGTACTCCCGTATCTACTAACACTCTAATTGTTCTACCCCTGAGTTTACACTCTAGCAAAACATTTGCCACCTCATCTTTCTGCTGTTTTTTATACACCGGTTTCATTACTTTTATCGGGGGCGAGGGTTGGTGGCTGAGCCTGCCCCCCGACCATTTCCCTGTTGGTAACTACCCCGTTGCCTATTTGTCTGTGGAACATTTTGCTGCCTTTGTCTGGTTACATTGTTTTGGGGGCATGTGGCATTAGTATGCCCGATCTTGTGGCATCTGCCACAACACGGTGCGCGGCAGCGCGCGGCAGTATGATTAAACTTCCCGCAGCGCTGACATTTTGCATTATTAAGAAACACGCGCCGCGACTTGTTACTTCGCGATGGGTTAGTAACAAATCTCCCTGCTTCCTCACGTAGCAGTGCAATTCGCACAGCTTCGTGCAATGTAGTAGGGGAAGCCATTTTCACTTCTGTCCCGGTTTGCGGGTTAATCCCTCGAATGAACACATCCATAGCCCTTGCTTCTGCTTCCTCTATTAAAACTTCATTACGGGCCTGGCAGTTGCTAAGCACATAAGTGCGACACGATACCGTGCGGATTCGATCAGCAAATACTTCTAAATCTTCATTGGTTTTCTGTCGTAAAGTAGACAGGAAATTCCGATAACTGACACCTCTCTTATCGGAATAGCGCTCTGCTAACCCTTTAGCCAAGGCTTCAAAAGTGATAGCATCTCGCAGAGCGTCGACTGACTCAACATACATGGCCGGCCGCGGTGGCCGTGCGGTTCTGGCGCTGCAGTCCGGAACCGCGGGACTGCTACGGTCGCAGGTTCGAATCCTGCCTTGGGCATGGGTATGTGTGATGTCCTTAGGTTAGTTAGGTTTAAGTAGTTCTAAGTTCTAGGGGACTTATGACCTCAGATGTTGAGTCCCATAGTGCTCAGAGCCATTTGAACCATTTTTGACTCAACATATGTTCGAGCGTCTCCTGCTAGTTTCAGTTTCAGCACACTCAAAAGGAAACTATCAGGCCACCCACAAGTCCTACCTACATCTTTGACAAACTGCAAAAATGTCGTTACATTTTCGTTAGTTTTACCTGCGAAAGTCGGGATGAAATTTACGGCAGGGAAACTGCCAACAAGAGTAGACATAGGCGGAACTGTGCTAACTGCAGAGACGCGACTAGCGCTTGCAGCTGCTTGTTCAATTGTAACTTTTTTGTTGCCTTCCGCCGCAAGCGCATTGCACTGCTCTTGCAATTCCATCTTTTGCACAGTTAACTGTCTTATCTGTTCTTCTAACATAGTGACAGGGTCTGCGCCAGAAATTTCGGCAGCAGCTCCTGCTTGCTTATTTGAAACGGGTATCAGGCATGTTTACAAAATGACTTCACAAACAACTCAAGGAATTGCTACAAACATAGCGAGGCCAGGCTACTACAATTGCTCGCGACTTACACTACTTCATTATGCTGGAGGCGGCGACGTTGGCGGCGGCGGTGAAGGCAGACGAAGCGGCAGCCGGGCGTTGACTGCAGGCTGCGCAGCGACGCTACAGCGGTGGTGAGAAGTGCTGCCCCGGCAGTATCTGAGACAGTGGCATCCGGCTGACTGCGGCTCAGCTGGCGGCGTGATAGTCAACGCGCGGCGATGTCGCTGTATCACGTGCGTTACTGCTGAAATAAAACGGGCCACCAGGGCTGACGCGACGACAACAGGGACAACTGCATGTAATAATGCAGTGTCGTATCGGTGCTTCCAGCACCACAAGAAGTTAATTTACTGCATGGCCCCCAGGTCAAAGAAAATGTCCCGGCATCTAGCCGTAATTTCTATACTTGTTAGACCGCATGGTGGGTGAGATCCCACTTCTGACACCAATTGTACATGTCAGGATGTGGCTGAGGTGGAAATGGGGTCTAAAAAAGAACAAGTGTTAATTTTTCAACTCCGGTTGGCAAACTGCCTCCCGTTTATTGAAAAAACTAATTGACCTAGCCGGGGTACATTAATGTGAGTTTAGCGGCCCTAAGGCGCAAACAGATTGAGCCAGGGCTCGAAAAGTGCAGGGAGGCAATCGGCCAATGCGTCTGATCTCGTCGGGGGCCTGTCACTAAAAGAGAGCGACCCACATGCCTCGTTCGCGCAGCTTGGCGCGGTGGGCGCTCACACGTGATCTCCTGGACCTTTCTGATTGGCTGCTGTAGGAGCTCTGCCTAGGCAAGCGACGCTTCCCTAAGCGTCACCCCGTCAGCAGAAAGGTTGTCTGTTCGTCGAGCACGTGAACAAGCCGTGGGGTAGCGGCACATACTGGAAAAATCTGATGTGTCGCCAACCCAGGGCCCGTGCACAGCTTTGTGAAGATCCACTGCCATCCATAGCTCACGTATTTAGGAAAAAAAATCCTTTTTCTTTTATTGAAAATAAAGGACTCCCGTACTCAATCTGTCAGCACCTGTACAACAATTATTAAAATGGTTAGCCATTATGTGAGAAGCAAACACGACAACTGGGATGTCTGTTTACCATACTTGGTAAGTTGTTACAATGCTAAAATGCACAGCTCAACTGGCCAAGTCCATATGAGATCGTCTATGGAGGTAGAATGCATTCACCCTTGGACTTTGCATGATCGACTGCCAGAATCAGCAATGAACATGTAAAGGATATAGCACGCAAACTAAAAGAAGCATGGAAGGAAGTGAAACAGCGAAATCATCAATCCATCTTCAGCAAGCAAGACAACACCACCACCAAGCGGCAGTGCCAAAGTATCAAGCTGGAGATCTTGTGTATCTGAGAGAGTCAAGTCAAAAAGTTTAAGAAGTTTTGGAAAGGACCGTATCCAATCTCGGAGGTGTTGTCACCAGTCACTCTTAAGCTCCAACTGCCCTTTCGTTCGATTGTCGTTCAAGTCAATCGTGTAACCCATTTCTAGGTAGATTTCCTGTAGTATCGCAAGACGACGAGGACCGACCAAGAGGCAGACCTGCTGTTCTTAAACCCAGGAAGCGAGAACGCGCAAGGTAGCAGACCAGACTTCGAGGCTGAGGCATCGCCACGTTCCGAGCGATCGTGTTCCAGACACCCCTACAATCTGCGTAAACGTGTGTAGTGTGAGTGCAATGCGTGTGTTTATTTCATCCACGTGCTTATCTGAATCTATTGTGAAAATTTAGTACTGAAGCTATTACACGAGAGCACAGTGAAACTAAACCTTTTATTCCACAGGTTACCACAAGAAACTCATTGATTTTATGTTCATTGTTAACTTAAGTATTTAGAACTAATTAACCATGTTCATTTTTATTCTAATGTTTGCTATGATAGCGTATTCTACTAATGCTGTAGTAATAGTACCACAGAGTACAGGTGTTTTGTTTGAACCACGATCAGACATGGTAGTTTCAACAAGTAATGCAAAACGTGTCCTCAAATACAATCTGAGTGAAATCCAGCAACAGTTAAATTCTGTAAAGAAGCAAATTGATCTAATTCCTTCTGTTAAGAGTAATGATACAACTTTGGAAATGGGTGCATCTTGGTATAATAACTGGATCACAGCCAAAATGCAGGTAGAGTCCACATTTGCTAATTATGAACAAGAGATTTCTGTTTTTTAAAGCTTTTGCCACAGAAAACTTTAATTAAGCATAAATGTGCCTGGTTTGATTTTGGAGGGAGTATCCTTCGTACAGTATTTGGTAGTTTAACTAGTCAAGGTCTACTGGAAGTTAAAGGCAAAATATTAGCTCTTGAACAACAGTCCAGTACAGATTCAACTAACCTCTCTAATGAAATTATCGTATTAAAGAATATGCAAAGAACCATTACCAACCACACAGTTTTCATTGAATAGATTGTAAAGCAATTTATCTCACATTTCCGCGTAATTCGTAATGAGATAAACACAATTATTCAAGAACTATTCCAATGATTAAATGCTGTGAGTGCACACTTAGATTTAAACACTCCTTTGTTAAGGACTACTGATAGTTTATCAAATGCTAGAAGTGATGCCCTTAACTTAAGAACAGCCTTAGAAAGTAGTTCAAATTATTGTTTGAACAGTGTATTACTATATCCAGAACAATTTTTACAGATCCTACTATCAATTAAGTGAAAGCTAGATGCAACATATACTATGATTTACCCTGTTAACTCTTACAATTTATACGATTACTATAAGTTAACCACCACACACTCTTTAATGATTGAAGATGAATTAACTGTTATTCTTTCTATACCCATTTCTAGTTCAAAGCATAATTTTGAAATGTATAAGATTTACACTTACCCTGTGAAATGGACACAGGCAGGTATTCATGTAAAGTACGTACTGAATGATTATCTACTGGACAGCAAGGATCGAAGATATTTTGTGTCCCTAAATGAAAATGATTTGCATATGTGTAAACGTAGTCAAAAGTTAATTTGCCCTGAATTGGCAGTATTCTTAGATAGTATACAGCTGTGAGAAAGAATTGTTTATGAATCATCCTCCAAGAGATGATTGCCCTAGCATTTTAACACATCTTTATCATCCATTTCTTAAACGGTGTTCTGAAGGTATAATTTTCTCGTTTAACTCCACCCTTGATGTCACATTTACATGTAAAAATTGTGATACACCTGAGCTACCCTTTACACTCAAATTGAGTAATAGTGGATTTATCTTGAGTGCAACACATTGTGATTTATCATGTGAACTATTTGATATGCATAGTGTATTGCCAGCTACATTTCATGCAACTGGACATTTGCCATTAACGAGAACGTTATCTGTTTATTACAATGATTCATATATATTAACACATGGAAAGCATTCCTTATCAAGATTAATTAAGGACATCTATGAAAATGTAATCTCTTCCAATAACGAGTTAAACTTCATTGAAGCAGTGAATAGAATTAAGTCCTTCGATTCATCTAGTAATGTTAATACACATTTGATTGTTAGTATTGTGTTTTTATTGGTTTTATTAGTTTGTCTTTTGGCAACAGGATTGTCATCCTGAAGGCACGCTTCTCTGTATCGAAGGTTACTGTGTCTGCAAATGAAATACATGTTGCAATGCTTTCTGATGCCACAAACGGCGAAATAGATTCATAACACCCAGGAGGTCGTTTTGAGCCACCTATGATTGCTCTTTTTGTCTGGAGAGAGTGATGTAAGGGTCTACGTGTTGCATGCATCCGAACGGTACGTAACACGCACTCGCCAGCCATCCTGTCCGGAATGCTGACAATTTGCTTGGTCAGTGTGTGTCTGGCCGCAGTGAGATGCAGTAGTAATCCACTGCCTGCTAGTGTGGCCGTGGGCGCGAATATGTCTCTTTTCTTAGCTCACCATGGAGCCTTTCGATACAACTGTAATTAGGATGTCGGACACAGTGATGATGGGTGCACGTAGCGTGTGTGTTTTATAATCAGCCTTTGTTAATAAAACTGTTTAAACTTACTTCTGGTGTTCGTGTATTGCCATAACTCAAGGACCCACCACTTACAAATCCTGACAAATATTTCGTCTAATTATCATCTGGGACAACAACACAAACAACCCCCTTATAACAATAACGTTTTGTTGCTCCTAACCCGACATGCAAGACGTCCACACGGTATAAGGTTCTAACCTGAACTATCTTCTTTGAAGTCCATCCAAATATTGCACTCAGCTATGTGTGTTCTCTGGTCAGAGGCTTTACTCATGTTCGAGTCACCACAGAGCACGCCTTCTTCCTGTAGTGTGGAGCACTGGGAGGAGCTATGGTCGGTGGGTGTCGTCAAGCAGGTAAGTCGTCCACAGATGCACTTGACAAGCCCTGTCGTGGCCGGTTGCCAAACATTACATAGCTGGATGGTTTCTCACTGTTGGTCCTCTGTGACAAAAGTGACCGAGTCATGTCTGACTGCAAAGCAGGACACAGTTGGACTGTCCCTCATCGTGAACTGTCACACAGTACTCGCACTGTGTAGACTACATGATTCCAAATGCTGAGGAGGGTGCAAGCGATGGTGGGGGCTGGGATGACGCATCGACATGAGGACCTGAAGCTGTCTGTGATGTGGTGTGTACTAACAGCAGTTTTGTTTCCCTTTGGGCTATAATAGTGAATATACCATCTGCTGACAAATGCCAAATGAGAAGATATAGCGGCATAATCGATATTCATAGGAAACTGATGTGTGTGAGTTGTTGAGCTATTGGTCCATTTTCTGTCACATGATTGTTATGGCAGGTGTCTACTATCAGATCACTGTCTACAAGTTTGACATGAATTTTTTCAGGACCAAAGTCTCTGTCAAGGTTGATGACGACTGTATCCTTGGAGTACGAATTATCTATCTGCTTGTCGAGGGGACCACATGGGTTGTTGTCCCTTTCTTCTAGATGTGTGTGACATAGCTGTGTGTTTGCTCAGAATCCATGCTGGTTTTAGACAGATTAATGAAACTGCCGTTGCTTTTCCGTCGAGAAAAATTTTTAATGTCTTAGTGTCCCATTTTAAAACATTATCAGGCCTCAGTAGGATGGTTGTAAAGCTGGCCAGATCGTATTGTCCTGCAGCATTACGAATTCACAGTCACTCAGTGCCTTGTGCACGAAAACTTTCGGACTGGTATGCGAGGTAGGCAGAGGCACCTGTGTATGGGTGATATGGCTATTCGCCTGCTAGACGAGCACTGGTAAGTCTGCTGGTTCAAGGGGCTGGGTCGGAAAATGAACTTTGCTGGGAATGTCAGTAATTTCTGCTAGTAATCTGTGTAGGACTTCCTTAAATGCTGTACAAACACTTAATAGCACCCATGGCAAGGCTTCCATTCACAATCCTTCGTGGCACGAGTGCAGCTTTTATGGTTTGTGCCATTGCTCCACAAGGCTGTTACTCTGAAGCTGGTACACGGTTGTAGGGTTACACATAATACCTCAGAGGTTGCAGGGTGCCTCGAATAGAGTGGACTCAAATCGTTTTCCCTGGCATGTCGTGATCATTTAAGGGTACCCGAATCGAGCCGCCCAAGTGTCTAAGCACACACAGGCTGTTGAGTGTGGTGTAATGTCTTAAACTGGCATTGATTCTACACAACGAGAAACTCTGTCTATAATTGATAGTGTGTGTAACCCAAACTCCGTAAAGGGCCTATGAGTTTTAGGTGCACATGTCGAAAACGTGCTTGTGGTATATCAAAGTATCCTAATTGAGCTTGTGTACGGCGGCCAGCTTTGCTGCGCTGAATTGCCAAGCAAGTTTGTTCCTAGGCTCGACACTCACGTTTCATGTTCAGCCAAACGAAGCATTGAATGATGAGCTGTACTGTTGGCCTAACCCCCGGCTCAGTCAGATTGCGTAATTATTCGAAAATCGTTTGGCACATGGGTATGGGGACTAGTGGCCAATGTCTCTTCTGAGATACGTAGCATAATATTTGGACGTTAGTTTCAGAGACTGTCCGCCGTTCTATGTGGGGACTGGTGAAATCACTATTAAGAAAGTCCACAATTGTCACATAATGTTTCTGCTCTTCCACTAGTTTGTAGAGGAATAACGTTCATCCATGGCAGATAGTCTGTGAGTATGTTTCAATCTCATGTAGATGACATTGCAATACCCCGTTCCTAAAAAAATATATATTTTTTGTATGTGCATAAAGATTTCACGCATTGATCCAAATGCCAGAATTTCATGTGTAATAAAAGACGGCATGGGCCTTCAAACTTTTTAGAGCGTAGCTAGGAGAAGCCTGGCTGTCCGCATTGGTCTTTCCTCTTCCATTCGTCAGAATATAAGCATCATGCGCCGAAGCTGCAAATGATATCTAATATAAGGAACTAATTTTGATTACCACCTTATTGTATCTATATTAATACGCCGGATCACATGTTGATCTCAATATTTATTGTGTTACAAGTTTTTTGTTTCCAGCTTATCTCGTGAGGAAGACACAACACTTTGATGTGGTACAGACCCGCCATTGGCGTGATTTTATTACTAATTTACAAGGTGTATTTTTGCTTACTGTTCGATCAGAGCCTGCAGTCATTCGGAGAAGAAGTCCGAGATTTTTTTAATCAATCATGCAGAACAGAGCAGTTATCAAGTCGCGATATGCAATTTAAATTTTCTAAAATTCCATTGGTCCATGTGCCTTTTTGCTTATTGTACGACCAGAGCCTGCAGTAATTCCGAGAAGTTCAAGATTTTTTTTAATGAATCACACAGAAAAGAGCGATTATCAAATCACGATATGCAATTTACATTTTCTAAAATTCCGTCAGCATGCGAGAATTGGTGCATAAGACGTTAACTAGTATGGCCACTAACGATGAGATGTTCATCTTTGCACTAAAATGTCTACTCTTAGAACTCGTATGATCATTTTTGAAGGTGAAATAAAAAATGAAATCTGCTACAAATATCTCAGATGAAATAACCACAAAGTTCAATGAACTAACGCACATACTACACCACAGATTTTAAAAATATGCAAATGGTAGAAAAATCTATACATTTTTTCTCTTTATTGTCTTTTTCAAATGTTGAACAACTGGGTGAACAAAAGATAATAGAAATGACTTCTCTGTCCCACTACCTGTCATAATAGAATTGGCAGGTGATTGCAATAATACAGAAAAACTTGAAAATTGTTTTTCAGTCTTGCCATTTACAGACGACGATTTGTTCAATGAAGGCAAAAATGTTGACTTAATATTCATAGTCAAACGAAATGCCAGAGAAGACCTCTCAAAAAATAAATTTGTCAGGGATCTGAATTGTATCACTTTTGTGAAGAAATTTAAAAGAATGCACCGAAATGACCATATAATCTCAAATCACTCATCAGCACAATGCAATGTGAATTGAATTTTGACACATTTAGTATAAATCCTTCTTTATGTCCGTTCGACAACGTGTATCCAAATTTCAGTCATGTTTTAGTATACACGAAAGACTATTTTGAAACCAGGCACTACAGTAATATGCTAGATGGAAATATGTCTTTTCACGACACAACCTACAATCTGGGGCCAGCGGTCATTTTTTTAGTAATTCAATGCTATGAGAACGTTGTACATGGCATCAACCAGCCTAGGGACACACATGACAAAAAGCACAACAAGCCACTGCTCCATCACTTAATTTCTCACAGTGTCTGTATGTCCATCCTTTTAGTGTCAGTCGTGGGACTGGGCTGTTCGATCGAGGATGTTAAATTAAGCAATTTTCAGTCGTCAATTTTCAACCTTATTTTATTAGGCAACAAGTTTCGGCTCTTTATTACGTTGAGTGTCGTCGTAACTGCCGTCTGCTTCACGTCTGCTGTGCAGCGAGCTACCTTAATTTAAGTATTAACTGTATTTTTCTTACTTGTCACTTCTTCTTCCGTGTGTATTTGCTTTTAGGGAGCTTTAATTGTCTGGTGCTATTAATAGTGTTCAATAGATTTCGTGTTTGTTTTGAATACAGTCAGAGAGAGTCCCTTTAGTCAACCATAGTGCCAGTAGTGCTAGTGTTTGTTTTCAATACAGTCCAGAGACAGGTAGTGCAATTTTCATTGTTTTCTACAAGAAGTGGCTAGCAACCCCAGTTTAGTGAATAAACAGCCGCCTTTAGTGAATTAGCAGTCTAGTTAAAGGTTGAACAACTCTCTTCAGTAAATTGATCCTTAGGATGGATAGGATGTGTGACTGCTGTGTACGGACGCAGGAGGAGCTGGCCACTGTTCGCGAACAGCTGAGCGTGTTGATGGCCGCGGTCAGCCGTCTTCAGGCTGCTGCCTCGGAGTGTAGCGTCAGTGGGGAGTCTGGTGCGTCGCAGGGTACACCCCAGGTGTTACATGCTTCACACACTGTCCCTGCTGTCGAGACATCTTCGCGGGTACCGGGCGCGGTTGGGCCACCCTCTCCCCAAGGGGAGTGGCGGGTTCAGCGGCGTTCGCGGCGCACGAGGCGGAGGGTCAATGTGGAGGCTGGCCGTGTGGCATCGCCCGCTCTGCCTGTGAGTGGACATGTGGCTGCTCCTTCAGCAAGGTCCGAGCAGGCACACGGGGGGAGGGGTTTATTAGTTATTGGGAGCTCCAACGTTAGGCGGGTGATGGAGCCCCTTAGGGAAATAGCGGGAAGGTCGGGGAAGAAGGCCAGTGTTCACTCTGTCTGCTTGCCGGGGGGCCTCATCCGAGATGTGGAGGAGGCCCTACCGGCGGCGATAGAGAGCACTGGGTGCACCCGACTGCAAATTGTTGCTCATGTCGGCACCAATGACTCCTGCCGTCTGGGTTCAGAGGTCATCCTCAGTTCGTACAGGCGGTTGGCGGAGTTGGTGAAGGCGGAAAGCCTCGCTCGCGGGGTGGAATCAGAGCTAACAATTTGTAGTATCGTTCCCAGAACCGATCGCGGTTCTCTGGTTTGGAGCCGAGTGGAAGGCTTAAACCAGAGGCTCAGACGATTCTGCGGAGATCTGGGGTGCAAATTTCTCGACCTCCGCTATCGGGTGGAGAGATGTAGGGTCCCCCTGAATAGGTCAGGCGTGCACTACACGCCGGAAGCGGCTACAAGGGTAGCGGAGTACGTGTGGAGTGCACATGGGGGTTTTTTAGGTTAGAGAATCCCCTCCCTAGGCCTGACAAGACGCCTCCTGAGACGCGGCAAGGTAGGAGTAGGCAAAATGCAACAGGGAATAACAATGTTAATGTGCTAATAGTAAACTGCAGGAGCGTCTATAGAAAGGTCCCAGAACTGCTCTCATTAATAAACAGTCGCAATGCCCATATAGTACTAGGGACAGAAAGTTGGCTGAAACCAGACGTAAACAGTAATGAAATCCTAAACTCAGATTGGAATGTATACCGTAGAGACAGGCTGAACAGTGAAGGGGGAGGCGTGTTTATAGCGATAAGAAGTGCAATAGTATCGAAGGAAATTGACGGAGATCCGAAATGTGAAATGATTTGGGTGAAGGTCACGGTTAAAGCAGGCTCAGACATGGTAATTGGATGTCTCTATAGGCCCCCTGGCTCAACAGCTGTTGTGGCTGAGCACCTGAAGGATAATTTGGAAAATATTTCGAGTAGATTTCCCCACCATGTTATAGTTCTGGGTGGAGATTTTAATTTGCCAGATATAGACTGGGAGACTCAAACGTTCATAACGGGTGGCAGGGACAAAGAATCCTGTGAAATTTTTTTAAGTGCTTTATCTGAAAACTACCTTGAGCAGTTAAACAGAGAACCGACTCGTGGGGATAACATATTAGGCCTTCTGGTGACAAACAGACCCGAACTATTTGAAACAGTTAACGCAGAACAGGGAATCAGCGATCATAAAGCGGTTACGGCATCGATGATTTAAGCCGTAAATAGGAATATTAAAAAGGGTAGGAAGATTTTTCTGTTTAGAAAAAGTGACAAAAAGCAGATTTCAGAGTACCTGTTGGCTCAATACAAAAGTTTTGTCTCAAGTACAGATAGTGTTGAGGATCAGTGGACAAAGTTCAAAACCGTCGTACATTATGCGTTAGATGAGTATGTGCCAAGCAAGATCGTAAGAGATGGAAAAGAGCCACCGTGGTACAACAACCGAGTTAGAAAACTGCTGCGGAAGCAAAGGGAACTTCACAGCAAACATAAAAATAGCCAAAGCCTTGCAGACAAACAAAAATTACGCGAAGCGAAATGTAGTGTGAGGAGGGCTATGCGAGAGGCGTTCAATGAATTCGAAAGTAAAGTTCTATGTACTGACTTGGCAGAAAATCCTAAGAAATTTTGGTCTTATGTCAAAGCGGTAGGTGGATCAAAACAAAATGTCCAGACACTCTTTGACCAAAATGGTACTGAAACAGAGGATGACAGACAAAAGGCCGAAATACTAAATGTCTTTTTCCAAAGTTGTTTCACAGAGGAAGATTGCACTGTAGTTCCTTCTCTAGATTGTCGCACAGATGACAAAATGGTAGATATCGAAATAGACGACAGGGGGATAGAGAAACAATTAAAATCGCTCAAAAGAGGAAAGGCCTCTGGACCTGATGGGATACCAGTTCAATTTTACACAGAGTACGCGAAGGAACTTGCCCCCCTTCTTGCAGCGGTGTACCGTAGGTCTCTAGAAGAGCGTAGCGTTCCAAAGGATTGGAAAAGGGCACAGGTCATCCCCGTTTTCAAGAAGGGACGTCGAACAGATGTGCAGAACTATAGACCTATATCTTTAACGTCGATCAGTTGCAGAATTTTGGAACACGTATTGTGTTCGAGTATAATGACTTTTCTGGAGACTAGAAATCTACTCTGTAGGAATCAGCATGGGTTTCGAAAAAGACGGTCATGTGAAACCCAGCTCGCGCTATTCGTCCACGAGACTCAGAGGGCCATA
Organism: Schistocerca cancellata; assembly: GCF_023864275.1. Classification (NCBI taxonomy): domain Eukaryota; kingdom Metazoa; phylum Arthropoda; class Insecta; order Orthoptera; family Acrididae; genus Schistocerca; species Schistocerca cancellata. The sequence continues at coordinate 592,655,299 of NC_064630.1, read as the reverse complement.
GACACGGGTTCACAGGTAGATGCCGTGTTTCTTGACTTCCGCAAGGCGTTCGATACAGTTCCCCACAGTCGTTTATTGAACAAAGTAAGAGCATATGGACTATCAGACCAATTGTGTGATTGGATTGAGGAGTTCCTAGATAACAGGACGCAGCATGTTATTCTCAATGGAGAGAAGTCTTCCGAAGTAAGAGTAATTTCAGGTGTGCCGCAGGGGAGTGTCATAGGACCGTTGCTATTCACAATATACATAAATGACCTGGTGGATGACATCGGAAGTTCACTGAGGCTTTTTGCAGATGATGCTGTGGTGTATCGAGAGGTTGTAACAATGGAAAATTGTACTGAAATGCAGGAGGATCTGCAGCGAATTGACGCATGGTGCAGGGAATGGCAATTGAATCTCAATGTAGACAAGTGTAATGTGCTGCGAATATACAGAAAGATAAATCCTTTATCATTTAGCTACAAAATAGCAGGTCAGCAACTGGAAGCAGTTAATACCATAAATTATCTGGGAGTACGCATTAGGAGTGATTTAAAATGGAATGATCATATAATGTTGAGCGTCGGTAAAGCAGATGCCAGACTGAGATTCATTGGAAGAATCCTAAGGAAATGCAATCCGAAAACAAAGGAAGTAGGTTACAGTACGCTTGTTCGTCCACTGCTTGAATACTGCTCAGCAGTGTGGGATCCGTACCAGATAGGGTTGATAGAAGAGATAGGGAAGATCCAACGGAGAGCGGCGCGCTTCGTTACAGGATCATTTAGTAATCGCGAAAGTGTTACGGAGATGATAGATAAACTCCAGTGGAAGACTATGCAGGAGAGACGCTCAGTAGCTCGGTACGGGCTTTTATTGAAGTTTCGAGAACATACCTTCACCGAAGAGTCAAGCAGTATATTGCTCCCTCCTACGTATATCTCGCGAAGAGACCATGAGGATAAAATCAGAGAGATTAGAGCCCACACAGAGGCATACCGACAATCCTTCTTTCCACGAACAATACGAGACTGGAATAGAAGGGAGAACCGATAGAGGTACTGAAGGTACCCTCCGCCACACACCGTCAGGTGGCTTGCGGAGTATGGACGTAGATGTAGATGTAGATGTAGATCTGTTTATCTAACAGTCGGCGGGTGATGTTTGAAGCGGTCACTTATACCAGTCTACTTATACCAGTATTTGCTGGCCTCTACTTCGATCACAAGCGACGTAGATTATTCCTACACATCGGTCAAGAACCTGAAGACGGCGTAATAAAGTCCCGAAACTGGTTGCCTGACAAAATAAGATTGAAAATCGACAGCTAAAAGATATTTAATTTGAAATCCTTAATGTCACATAATCTGGTGACAGAAATGAAATTTTCACATATTTTCGTGTTATACATATTGTTCAAACACAGTTAACGGTTCAGATCCGAAATGAAGTCCAAAGAGTTTTATTGCTAGATGATCTTGCAGTCATACGTGAACTAACTCATGGCCTATACGACTGCAAGAAAAAAAGGAAGTAATAGCCAGTATCAGCCGGACTGCCGCTTGGATTACAACTTAGTAACGTCTTAAGGCAAGGTATAAACGATCAACCAACAGCCAAAACGATATGCTACGATCATAGACCATGACTATGCTACATTCCAAACTGCAGCAGACTACTACAAATCTGCTGCTAGTAACGAATATACATCGCTAAATGGTCATATCATAAGCTATAAGCGGGTTCGTAACGTGGATAACATCCTGCCACGACTCAATTTCAATAACCAGAATACACCAGATAGTAATCCGGCAGTTGCTGCGTTCTTAGCAACTTACAACGCGATGAGTTAATCGAAGAAAATACGAAATGTCGTGGCCCAAAGAATGAAGCGATACAGGCCACAGCATAAGCTGTCGGAGGTGGTGAACCAACCGCAAATACAGGGGCAGCAGTATGTGCAGCGTCGTACAATTTGTATAAGATGATGAGGAATATAGGGCCTCTTCTATACTTTCCTGTCCACAAATGCCGAATCGTGAGTGCAGTTGGCGTTAAGTCACGTGAGGTTAGGATGTAGCTTTTTGTGACAAGCTGGGAAACAGAATGATCGAACGACTGTTCCTAGTAACTGATCATTTAGTTACTGAAGGTCTGATAGGTGTGGATTTTCTGAGGGAGCAAGATGCAATAATTGATTTCTACTTATGAAAATATTCTTTGACCAACAATGGCGAAAAGATTGAAGTAATTCTGGTCAGGATCCTACGGCCGTCTCGTACACACCTGGAAAGCAGCAAGTTACATATTTGGCTGCTTCTATGTTTCCTTAATAACATATTTCTTAAATTTCGGCGTGTTTTTTTTATGTGTTTAGGAGGTTCATTGTCGCGTTTTGTAACTAAGTGAAAATTCAGGCAGTGAGTAGTGCACTAGTTATTCACGTGTTTGTTTTGAAGAACCATGGACCTCCTGCCACAACCCTACTAAGCGTCAATCAGGCTCCTACTGGCGTCTGATACACACATGGAAAGCAGCAAATTCTGTGTTTTCTTAGTAGCATATTTTCCCTAAGAGATTTTTTCTCGCGTTTTTGTTGCTATAAAGTTTTGTCAGGTGGTCTGTAGGACAATTTTCATTTCTGGTGAACAGCCAGCTTCACAGCTCATAAGGCGTCAGCCTCCATAGGTGACACATCAGGAAGTTAATAACTTGCTTATCGAGATTTCTGTCTGTGCCTTTACAGTCAATTCTTAAGTTAGTAATACTGGGATGAGTAGGATATGTGCAAGCTGTGTGCAGATCTAGTAAGAGCTGGCCACATTTCATGAAAAGCTGGTTGCACTTTTGCCTATTGCTGCTACTTTGGGGTGTAGCGGTGGTGGAGATTACGGCACGTTGCATGAGACTCCGCACGTGTGGTTTATTTCACCCATGGGCTCTGCTACCAAGGCAGGTAGGTCCCAGTGGATCCTACGCAGTGGATCCACCCTCAGAGGAGATTGAGTAGCGGCTCTAATGTGTTCCCGTCACTCGAGGCAGAGAGCCAATGTTGAGGCTGGCCATCTGGCTTCACCTATTCGCTCTCTTAGTGGACAGGTGCCACTCCTTCAGCAGTGTCCTAGCAGGCACATGGGTGGGAGGGGTGTACTAGTTATTGGGAGCTCCAACCTTAAACGTGTTTTGGAGCCCCTTAGGGATATAGTGTTCAGGGCTGGAAAGAAAGCTAATGTCCACTGTGCGTGTATGCCAGGTGGTATCATCTGATATGTCATGGAGGCCTTACCTGCAGCTATCGAGCTCGCAGGGTTAATAGGAATATAAAAAAAGGGAGGAAGGTTTATCTGTTTAGCAAGAGTAATAGAAGGCAGATTTCAGACTACCTAACAGATCAAAACGAAAGTTTCTGTTCCGACACTGATAATGTTGAGTGTTTATGGAAAAAGTTCAAGGCAATCGTAAAATGCGTTTTAGACAGGTACGTGCAGAGTAAAACTGTGAGGGACGGCAAGAACCCACCGTGGTTCAACAACAAAGTTAGGAAACTACTGCGAAAGCAAAGAGAGCTTCACTACAAGTTTAAACGCAGCCAAAACCTCTCAGACAAACAGAAGTTAAACGATGTCAAAGTTAGCGTAAGGAGGGCTATGCGTGAAGCATTCAGTGAATTCGAAAGTAAAATTCTATGTACCGACTTGACAGAAAATCCTAGGAAGTTCTGGTCTTACGTTAAATCAGTAATTGGCTCGAAACAGCATATCCAGACACTCCGGGATGATGATGGCATTGAAACAGAGGATGACACGCGTAAAGCTGAAATACTAAACACCTTTTTCCAAAGCTGTTTCACAGAGGAAGACCGCACGGCAGCTCCTTCTCTAAATCCTCGCACAAACGAAAAAATGGCTGACATCGAAATAAGTGTCCAAGGAATAGAAAAGCAGCTGGAATCACTCAACAGAGGAAAGTCCGCTGGACCTGACGGGATACCAATTCGATTCTACACAGAGTACGCGAAAGAACTTGCCTCCCTTCTAACAGCCGTGTACTGCAAATCTCTAGAGGAATGGAAGGTTCCAAATGATTGGAAAAGAGCACAGGTAGCCCAGTCTTCAAGAAGGGTCGTCGAGCAGATGCGCAAAACTATAGACCTATATCTCTGACGTCGATCTGTTGTAGAATTTTAGAACATGTTTTTTACTCGCGTATCATGTCGTTTTTGGAAACCCAGAATCTACTCTGTAGGAATCAACATGGATTCCGGAAACAGCGATCGTGTGAGACCCAACTCGCTTTATTTGTTCATGAGACCCAGAAAATATTAGATACAGGCTCCCAGGTAGATGCTATTTTCCTTGACTTCCGGAGGGCATTCGATACAGTTCCGCACTGTCGCCTGATAAACAAAGTAAGAGCCTACGGAATATCAGACCAGCTGTGTGGCTGGATTGAAGAGTTTTTAGCAAACAGAACACAGCATGTTGTTATCAATGGAGAGACGTCTACAGACGTTAAAGTAACCTCTGGCGTGCCACAGGGGAGTGTTATGGGACCATTGCTTTTCACAATATATATAAATGACCTAGTAGATAGTGTCGGAAGTTCCATGCGGCTTTTCGCGGACGATGCTGTAGTATACAGAGAAGTTACAGCATTAGAAAATTGTAGCGAAATGCAGGAAGATCTGCAGCGGATAGGCACTTGGTGCAGGAAGTGGCAACTGACCCCTAACATAGACAAATGTAATGTATTGCAAATACATAGAAAGAAGGGTCCTTAATTGTATGATTATATGATAGCGGAACAAACACTGGTAGCAGTTACTTCTGTAAAATATCTGGGAGTATGCGTGCGGAACGATTTGAAGTGGAATGACCACATAAAATTAATTGTTGGTAAGGTGGGTACCAGGTTGAGATTCATTGGGAGAGTCCTTAGAAAATGTAGTCCATCAACAAAGGAGGTGGCTTACAAAACACTCGTTCGACCTATACTTGAGTATTTCCTCATCAGTGTGGGATCCGTACCAGATCGGGTTGACGGAAGAGATAGAGAAGATCCAAAGAAGAGAGGCGCGTTTCGTCACAGGGCTATTTGGTAACCGTGATAGCGTTACGGAAATGTTTAGCAAACTCAAGTGGCAGACTCTGCAAGAGAGGCGCTCTGCATCGCGGTGTAGCTTGCTCGCCAGGTTTCGAGAGGGTGCGTTTCTGGATGAGGTATCGAATATATTGCTTCCCCCTACTTATACCTCCCGAGGAGATCACGAACGTAAAATTAGAGAGATTCGAGCGCACACGGAGGCTTTCAGACAGTCGTTCTTGCCGCGAACCATACGCGACTGGAACAGAAAAGGGAGGTAATGACAGTGGCACGTAAAGTGCCCTCCGCCACACACCGTTGGGTGGCTTGCGGAGTATAAATGTAGATGTAGATGTAGGGTGGAGTCATCTGCAAGTTGTGGCTTACATTGGCACCAACGACACCTGTCACTTGGGTTCTGAGGACATCCTCAGCTCATATGCTGCCAGAGATGGTAAAGGCTGCTGGTTTCGCACATGGGGTGCAAGCACAGCTCGCAATTTGCAGCATTGTTCCCAGAATTAATTGGGGTCCTTTGGTTTGGAGCCGTGAGGAGCATCTCAACTAAATGCTTCATCCAATCGACCATCTTGGCTACAGACTTCTGGACCTGGTTATCAGTTAGGAAATTGTAGGACTCCCCTTGATAGTTCAGGGGTGCACTACACAAAGGAAGCAGCTACTCGAGTAGCAGAGTACTTATCGAGTGCGTTTAGTGGTTTCTCAGGCTACGCAATAGGTTGAGGTTCTCTGCTGAACACTATCCAGACGATTCGCAGATAGTGAAATCAGACCACATTGAGAATGTCAAAATTTTATCGGTAAATTGTCGAAGTACTCGTGAATTTGCATCCCTGGAAACTTGCTCTGATTATTCTTTGGACTAAGAGCTGCACGAAAACTGAAGCAGAAAGCTCTGAGATATTTATCGATTCATGGATAGTATATCGAAAAGATAAATTATATGCCATAGGAGAGGATCTGTTCATTGCAGCTGACAAAAATACTTTCCCTCCTGAGGTCGAATTTCGGTATGACAATGAAGTTATCTGGTCACATATACCAGGTCTAGGTGAAATCAAATTAATTGTTGGATGTTTTTACCGGCCACTCCATTACGCTGCGACGGTTTTAGAGTCATTGACAGAAAGTCTAGGGTCTGTAGTGTGGAAATACCCAGATCACACAATATTAGTTGGAGGCGACTTTAACCTACAGAGTATAGACTGTTTTTCGAAAACTTTCCTGAGCAGCTAGTCGGCAGCTTACATACAAGGGAAATATTTTAGACCTTGTAGCCATAAACTGGCCTGACCTAATCAACGGCGTCAGTATAGAATAACAGATTAGTGACCACGAGTTCATCATAGTGACTGATTACTAAACTTAATATATCAATCAAGAAGGCCCGGAAAGTATTTCTGCTGCAGTTGTTAGCAACCCACTTAGACAATGAATTGACATCATTTAGTTCCAGTGTGATGCACGCAGGGGAATTCTGGGCAAAGCTTAAACGGACTGTGAATCATACTTTGGAGAAGTATGTGCCAAGTAAGTAGATTAAGGAGTGAAAAGACCCACCGCGGCTTGACAACGAAATTCAAAAAATGCTGAAGAAGAAAATGCTGTAGCAATTTTGGTTCAAAAGATACCCCACAAATGACAACAGGTAAGAGTTAATAAAAATCATTGCGTGTGTAAGAGGAGCAATACGTAAAGCTTATGACAATTACCACCATTGCACCTTAGCAACAGATCTTGCAGAGAACCCGAGAAAATTCTGGTCCGACGTAAAATCGCTATGTGGGTCTAAAGTTTCTATCCATCACTCGTTGACTAGTCTGGTGTGACAATAGAAGACAACAAAAGTAAAGCTGATGTTTTAAACTTCACATTTAAGAAAGCATTCAAGCAGGAGACTCGTACAGACATATCGCCATTTGACCATTGCACAGATTCCCATATGGAGGACATACCATGGAGGTATCCTTATACCTCCATGGGACATACAGTAGTAATAATGGTCTCTGGTGTAGAGAAACAACTGAAAGAGTTGAAAGCAAATAAGTCACCAGGTCCTGTTGGAATCCCAGTTCAGTTTTATAAAGAGTACCCTACAGCATTGGTCCTTTACGTAGCTTGCATTAACTGCAAATCTCTCAACCAGTGTAAAGTCCCAAGCGACTGGAAGAAAGCACAGGTGACGCTTCTTTTAAAATGGGTAAAGGAAAGGACCCATAAAATTACAGATCAATATCTTTTGCCGTAGAAAACTTGAAAATGTACTCAATTCGAATATATTTCCTTGAGAAAGAAGAGCTTCTGTCCTCAAATCAGCATGGTTTTAGAAAGCTTCAGTCTTGTGAAACTCAGCTTGCCTTTTTCTCACATGAGATCGTGCAAACCATGGATGAAGGTCAACATGCGGATTTCATATTCCTAGATTTCCATACAGCATCCTACATGATACCACACTCCTGACTCTTAGCGAAGGTACAAATATACTGAACAGGTACCCAGGTAAGTGAATGGCTTGAGGACTTCTTAAATAACAGAAACCAGTATGTTGTCCTCAATGGTGAGTATTCATCAAACACAAGAATATCATCAAGAATAACCCAGGAAATGTGATAGGACCAATTTTATCCTCTATATACATAAATGGACATGGACAGCAATCTGCGTTTGTTAGCTAATGAGCTGTGGTGTATGGGAAGGTGTCAGTGTTGAGTGACTGTAGGAGGATGCAAGATCACTTAAACAAAATTTCTAGTTAGCCTAATTATTATATTATAGACCAATTATTAAATAGCACAGCATTACTAGGTTTACTGAAGAAGAACGCTTTATGACTTTTGACACAGATATGCACCAATGGGTTTAATGGAGTCAAACAAGCATTAGTTAATGCGTATACCTTATGTCATCCTGATATGAGTAAAGATTTTTGTGTCACTACAGATGGTTTGTACACAGGTTTGAGCAGATGTTTGTTTCAAAATTTAACAGGGGAAGTATGAAGTAAAAGTGATTAGTTTTGCAAGCAGATCTCTTGCTGAGTGCAAGCATTCTTATTCAGTGACAAAATTAGGAGCACTAGCAATTTTGTGGGTTTTTATACAATTCTCCTAGTGGTGCTGCCAGTGTTGGAGGCATAGTGAAAAAGCCTCTTTAGAATGGAGTTTAGCTTGGCTGTTGTTGCTGCCATAATATCCTCTCGTTTTAAATCAAGTTCCTATCAATTTGGCTTCTTGAGTTTGGGGAACAGCCAGAAGTCACAGAGGGTAATATCAGGAGCCTGTTGAAGCACAGGAATCGTTTTTTTTTATTTTTTTTTATTTATTTATTTTCTTCACACAATCACATATGAGTAATGTGATGTATCACTGACGTGATGGAGGCACCAATTTCCTGTAGACCACATGTCTGGTCTCTTGTGCCACATAGCATCTGTAAGCAACGGAGGACATCTCTGTAGTGCTCTTTGGTGACTGTTGGACCCTGTGTACTCGTGATGTACCACACTGCAGGAGTCAAAGAAAGGAGTCAGCCTCACTCTGATGTTGCTGTGCACTTGGCAGTCCTCATTTGGTCTTGGTGGCAGGCAACTTCTGCAACAATTGTAGCACACTAAGGAATTGGAGCAGATGAGAAACTGTGCCCTCAACACACCGCATCTGATCAGTGCCTTCAGGATTGTGTGGAGTTCTGCTGAGAAACTAGTATAAGTATGGAGAAAGTGAATCCTGAGGACATGGTCGAGGAACACTACAGAACACCCAAGGAATCCCCCTTGTTTGGAGCCATTAGTGTATACCACAGTAAAACCGTGATGCCTATCTAAAATGATAAAACAAAGACTGAAATGTAAAATCTGGGGCAATCTTTCTTAAAATTTGTCAAGTTTAAAATAGGTCTGGGCCTCTGGAGAATCCAAGATAGAAATTTCCACCAACCCTAAAATAAAACATTAAAACCAGTCACACACATCTCTAAAAGGCAATCCATTATATGAATTCCATAGGGCATTGTCGCTTATTGCCAATTATGAAAAAGTCTTTCCACTGGACACTGAGCAACCATCGCCTGATGTGAAGTGGCGGCTAAGTAGCCTTACCATAGTGGATTGGTATGAGGCTCATTTAGAGTGCCCCAGTGTCCAGCCAAATCCCTTCAGCACCACATCTAACATCTTTAAATAAGATGGTCTTGCAGACACGTACACTGTGCACACAAAATAAAACTGAGACCACACAAAGGCTCTGTAAAACTGGAGCAGACGAGTCCTATCTGCCGCATATGAATTGTGTCTAAGACATTTTAAAACACCCAGTACTTTGTGGGACTGTTTCCAGTCCTTAAGGTTTGGCAACCATGTAAGTTTTGAATCAAATATAAGGCCCAGAAACCTCACTGTGACTTTAAAATTAAGAACAGTGTCTCTCATCCTTAACTCAGGAAAGTTTAAAACAGAACAAAACAGTTGAAAAGGGTGCACAAAGATTCTCAGTTGAAAACTTAAAACCCTCTTCTTCGTCCACTCATTCAACCATTGAAGAGTTAGTTGCAACTGATGAGTTGTCATTGCAAGGCTTGAAGAGGAACAAAAGACAACAAAATCCACAAACAAGGAACATTGGACAGGACATTTAGTTACTAATGTAGTACTATTAATATCTGTGGCAAAGACAGTCATGCTTAAAACACTACCTTTGAGGGACACTTTTCTCATGCTCAAAGTATGAGAAATCACTGACTTGATGTAGAGAATAACACTGTGAGAGGAAGGATCAAATAAAAAATAGGAAGACATCAACAAAACCCCATTCATGGAGTTGCCTAAGGATGAGATGTCTCCAAGTAGTACCTTAGGCCTTATCAATGTCAAAAAATATACCCAGAGGGTGATGCCAGTGAAGGAAAGCCTGTTGTATCGCTGCCTCCCGGAAGGCCAGGTTATCAGGTGTGAACAATATCTCCTGAACCCACAATAGAAGTGACTAAGGAGCTGTCTGGATCCTAAGATCCAGACAAGGTGGCAGCTGACCATCCACTACAGGGTCTTCCCCACACAGCTAGTAATGACAACACTATAATAACTACACAGACACGTGCAGTCTTTCCCATGTTTTAAAGGAAAAATCTAAATTGCCTCTCACCATGAGCTGGAAAAGTGACCTCATGCCCAAATAACATTAAAAAGGATAATGACCAGAGATGCGTTACAGATTGCAGACAACACAGAATCCAGCTCCCACATGGAAAGAGGCAGTTGCACTCTTCATCAGTGGTGGACAAAGTCTCAACTGCCCCTCTCAGCAGTCACCCTGTGGTACCATAAAACTGGATTGTAACTGACGGTGGCAAAGTAGGTCACAATAGTCAGGACAACGTCTTCCAGGCTGGTTTGGAGAGTACCATTCCCCAGTACAGCAGCCACTGGGCACCTCTGTCCTCTCCCAGAAATTTTCTGATGGTCTCTCATACAATGGTACTCTTTGTGGAATGGTTTATGGTGGTCAGGCACTGTTGTCACAGTCTCTTCTTGCTCTCTCAAATAACCTTGTGACATTTAGTCCTTGCCACTCCAAATACAGTGAGGTTCTGTGCAGTTGAGCAGCACTTGAACCTATGCAGAGCCACCCACCTGGTCCTGATTGGAGAGCGGCATTCGTAGCTTCATCAAGGGATAGGATACTTCAGTAGTGTGGCAGATCATTTGGGTAATGCAACCCATCCATACCTAATGCTGTCATGGATTTCAGACTCTGCAAGGTGGCTGTAAAGTGTCCAGTCTGCTCTACAGAGCACCCATTGTGGTGGTTTTCTGTCGGGCACCACTCCACCTCCAGGGTGTACATATGGACAAGGAAAAAAATTTCCCGGTTGAAAATACACTTTCTCCCGGGTGAAAATACACTTTTCCTTGGCACTGTAAAATTTACCAGTACTTTGAATGTTTATGGTTTCATATAGCGACGTAGAATTTCCCAGCACTTTAGAAAACTAAACTAAGGGGGGAAAAACACGTTTTGGAAATATCTTTGATGTGCAGCAGCAACATGTACGCTGCATAGTTCCGTGTTATGAAGGTATAACTTCGAATTCCACCAAACACCGCATGTTACTTTCCAAAGCATTGAAATCGAGACTACGACGCGCTTTTGTAAGCCAGTCATAGCTCATGTCACGTGATCTCGCCAGTTGAAGACAGCATAGAACACGTGATGTAGTCAGCCTATAGCAAGATCACTCATAAGTAATGCGAAAATACAAATAGGGAAAGTTGATGGTTTAAATTAATATACATCGTGTTACTACAAGAAAAACAAAGCTTTCACATATAATCGTGGTCTCGAAGATTAATAAGCTGCAACAGAAGCTAAGCTTCCACATATAATGTTGATCTTTTTACGCGTGTTACACTTTGAGATGTATCACACAAATGTGCCAGTAAAATTTTTAATAACGACGTAAATTTCTGATCTTCTGGGCTCGAAATTCTTCTAGATGGTCGTCCTCAAAGAGTTGATTTTTAATTGAGAGTCAAACACTCTGTGATTTAAGAAATTCATCGTACATTCTCGCACATAGTTCATCTTGTGTAAAATGAAATTTACTTTCAAAAGTAACGTTTTCCAAACCACCATTCGCAATATTTTCCCGTGACGTGTTAGAAACTGATTTGTTTCAGCAGTTGTCAGAGAGCGCCAGATAACAGGCGCCCCTGCTCTTGCGCAGCTACGACGACGCAGGAAGCTCGTATGTTCGTACGTGTAAATCATTGATTTTGCGCTATGTCACAAAAGAAACAAGACATCAGAGGATACTTCAAAGAGTATCGGAATTTCGTGAACCACACTAAAATGCATAATTCGGCTTAAAGTGCACATTCGTATGTCCAGTTTCGGATGTAAATTTTCCTGAGTACCACTACTGTATTGTCTCATGTTTGGTTCTTATTATGGCATAATGCCATGCGAGCTAGAAAGTTGAAAACGTGCACTTGAAATGCAGAGAACAGTTGAAACAAACCAACAGTGTGAAATTAAACACTTCGTTTCAAATAAATTGACTGCCTCTTCGCTAAAGATTAATAAAAGTCAAATGTCTTTAGCAAACCGACAAAAATAACTTCATTATTTTGCAAGGCGATTAATGCTTGACTGTCAGAAAAGTGGAGAAAATTCTAGCGTTCCGTCAACATGCGAACGTATTTTAATTCATTTGATAGCTCCCGGCCACAGAAATCCGTTTCGTTTTCATTTAATGTGAGAGCAATAAATGAAGAGGAAACAGCAAAATCACTAAACGTAAACACGGGTCACGTGGAGACTACCCACCTCCCCACTACAGCTCAGACAACTCTGTGCATCAGCCCCGGATCTACGACATTTCCGAACCGGTGCAATATTAGGTAGTGGCGCCCAGCCACACATCCGTAGCCAGAAGCGGGAGAAGGTATTACTCATACGCGACTCAACTGCGTATGCACAAGAACGAGCCCGCAACTGCTCAAACGAATCTAATGTAAACAGCTGTGACGTCACGCTCATCGGAGACAATTTGTTGTTAGGAAGCAATGCATAGTCTTCCTGAAGCATTTGACACACTTTGCTGTTGGCAGACGATTGTATGAGCACTATGTTTTGCTGCTGTATATGGCGCATTTCCTTTCAGACTTAAGTTTTATTTTCGTTCACTTTTTCCTCTCGTTCGTGTTTTGTTGCTGCAGTATTATTCTGCAGAAGCGGGATGCAGTAATATCCTTTGTTGGGGTATTGATTCTTACCAGTCAAAATCACAAAAATTTAACAGAAAACTAAAACAATAATAGATTCCCGGAATTCTAAAATATTCCCGGGTTTTTCCCGGTTTTCTCCCGGATAAAAAAATTCCCGGGTTTTTCCCGGATCTCCCGGGTAGTAGACACCCTGACCTCGCAGGTGAATCCATATCGGGAAGTGATCACTGCCATGTAAGTCATTGATCACTTCCCATTGAATAGAGTGGCAAAGGAATGAACACAAAGTGAGAAATCAATACCACAGAATGACTCTGTTGCAGTGCAGAAGTCCCGTATTTGGTAAATACACACATGGAGACAAGAGAAGCCTTCAATTGCTCTACGCTGAGGGCAGGTAGTTGCAAAACACAGATCACCACAGAGAGTGATGGAGTGGGAGAGCTGTGTAAGAAGGCCATGGAGAGCCACTTTCTGAAATGAGGCAGTAGAGGTAACATACTGTCAACCAATAATGGACACAACAGCATATAGGCTCAAGGTGAAGGAGAGAGGCAAGGAGTAGTAGATGTTGTTGCTGAAAATAGCCATTCTTCCTTTAGCTCTCTCTCCACTAAGGTCATTCTTTCTGTGCAGAACACACAATGTAGCACAGAGATGTCAAACGATTTGGAATTAGTCTCCTGAAGACATATAATGAGTGGTCAACCCTTAACAGGTAGACATGGTTGTTCTACATATGACCTGAACCCCTGCAAGTTTAATTGAAATGTATACGTCATGTTAATGGTGAGGTTTTCTCGTCTTCCCCCTGTTGTTTTGCCATTGGGAGAAGTATGTGGTGGAGGAGAGGGCGGGGGGCGGGAGAGTGACTTGAGGGGCTTGCTTGTTCTCTTAGGTCAATGTTGACGTCCATACCTTCAATGGTATGGTCATCATCAGATCCATCAGACAGGTCCAAGGTCATATGGTATGGCGGCTTCAGTGTGAATCAATTGGCCCTATTGGTCTTCTTCCCCAGCTTGGATTTTGAGGATGATCGCAAGGCCAATATAACAGAAACATTCTGCTGGATCTCTTCCAATGTCTGCCATGAGGGTCTGCTATCCTGATCGACATTATGTGTGGCAACTATTAATGTTTCAGAGAAAGGAAGGCTGGGCTGCGGGACCAACGGCGCAGGCTGGCAGCTGCGTTTACAGGTGCAGGTGCAGGTAGATGTGCCCAGCTAAACCGTCATACTAAAAGTGCTAACACTAATCTTCTGGACAGGCTGCTTCAATACTGAGGCACAAAACTTGGTGGCTGAGTGGCCTTAAACTTCCTATTTGTGTCAGAGCTTGAGACACACTGGGTGACCTTGATGTCCTGAATCTTCTTTTCTTTTGCGAATACAGAACAGTCCCTGCTCCAAACTGGATAGGCCTAGGAGCCAGTAATACACATGGCTGGGGCAGTGCATTGAAGACCCAGTTCTTGAGCTGCAGCATTTCCATTACAACCCAGAGTGGTGTAACCGAAGCGTTGACACCTGAAGCAGTGCATTGGATTTGGGTCATAAGGTCTAACATTAAGTCAGAGAAAGCCTGCTGCAATATACTCAGGCAACTTCAGCAGATTGAATGTCCGATAAAAACACCGACTTCTGAAGCTCACCTTTAACTCTTTTCGATTTGGACTTCAGTCACCTGTGCACTTTCCCGTTGCTGTTGCAGTTCATTTGTATCCATATCCATGATGTCCTGACATGTAACAACTCCTGTAACATTACTTAACCCAATGTGCAGATCACAATTAATGGGAAATTCTCCATGTAGCTTGGTGTCAACAGCTTGTTTACTTGGGGAGCCTTCAAGGCCTCAAGCAGGAGAGTACCACTGCACAGCCTCTTGGCAGATTTAAGTTGCCCTGTGAAGTGGTTTTTTTTCCCCCTCTCTTCTTCTTATGTGTTTGTGGCTGAGTCACAACACTCACATTTGATCTGTCACCCAATGTATCATCTATTAATTTACCTCTAATGTAACTACGTCCCTGTTAATTATCTTCTTTAAGCAGAGGTCCAGCAAATCAGTACCTCTGTAGAACTGCCTGCAGCACTGGAAAGACTAGAACACTTCTGCTTTGCAGCTGTTATTGGTGTAAGGAAAAACAATATCTATTCTAACTACGAAACAATGCCAACATTTCATTATTGAATGTCTTGTATTTGGTTCAATGGGTGTACAGGTCACAATTACTTTGTAACTTGGAGCAGACACAATTTAACCAAAATATAACATCTCAAACAGAAATAGTTTGTAAGTAAGTGACATTTCATTTTACAACTTTCTTTGTTCATTGTTGGCTACTTTCTTGGGGAGGGTATCTGTTCCTTGACAGTCAAGCTGAGACCTCAAAACATAAAAGGCTCTTCCCACAGCAGGTGCAGACGTTTACTCGACGTTGTGCCTTGTCAATTACTTGAACTGCACACCTCTTCATTCAACTCTGCACAAACGTAAAGAAAAATGACTATGCACAGTGTGTGTTTCATGACTTATCTTGCCACAGTTATTTTTCCTTGTTGCAAGTGGGGAGTAGGAAATGTTGGTTACCTAAACAGCATGTAACACTACACCTGCACGTCTCTCCAGAGCTTTATGGATATAAGAGGACGACAATTTTTCAAAAGAACCAATCACATGTTTCACCACAACAAAGACATTATCAACCACAGAATGTGATTTGTTGCTGTTAATACTTTCCCTAACTTTCAGAGATGACCGAGTTCGACGAGCCACACGAGGCCTGTTAGGAGATTGGGTGTTAATACTGCCCAATGGACCACCAGAATTGCTGGCATCTACTTTAGATCTGTGCTTCATGGAGTTCCCAAGATCAGCTAGGGAAATCCACACAGACACAGCCCTGCTTGCCTAGGTAAGCCATAGACAACTTAGGTGCTGCAGGTTCTCCAGAGGTTTCCCGTTAGCAATTGTCCCAGCAATCCTGCTGCTTAAGTGAAGATCTGCAACCCCTCTGACACACAACATTCTATTGCTGTGCTGCACAGTACATTTCCATGGTTGTATGATATCATATTGTGATATGTAATGCTGTATTGTGTTGAAAGACACACTGCTCACTAGATGTAGATATTTTTATATTGTTGATCTGCGGATGGTCATCATTGACTGAAACCAGTCCTCGTCAAAAGAATTGATATTGTGATCAAACACTAGAATAAAAAACATTTGACAGTATTGGATCACTGTTCATATACATGACTACGTCGCAGCTGGTGAAACTCCACAACCTCTGCTTCACTCGCATGTATGATGGTAGATGAACAACTTGATCCGATGTTGAAGCTCATAATTTGGCCAGAGTGACACACACACACAGTGAGCAATCTCCCCGTGAGATTCAGAAAGCTCCAGAGTTTTTGTTATCCCCTTGGTCTCTGCTGTTCTTCTGTACAACAGCCAGGAAATGACTAGTCCTGTTGAGCAGGTGGCAAAGCAATCTGATGTACCATTTTTGATTTTTTTTTTTTTTTTTTTTTTTTTTTACAAGAATTCTATGTCTACGAATGATACTGAGAAGATCAACACTTCCCTTATGTTTATTGTATAACTTTGGAAATTGCAGGATGGAATAAGAAAATATTATAAAAAGGATACATTGCTACTCACCATGTAGAGAAGACATTAAGTCACAGACAGGCACAAGAAAAAGACTGCTATACATTTGAGCTTTCACCCAAATGCTTCTTTATAAAGTACAAAACACATACACATTGTTGAGTTGTGCTTTTTTTTTCTACTGTAGAAGAAGGCCTTTAGGCCAAAAGTTCAAGTGTACATCAGTAGTTTTGTTGTGCCTGTTTACATCTCAATGTCTCCTGTACATGGAGATTAGCAATCTATCCTGTTTGTAATATTATTGTATAACTTTACTATTTGTGGACAAGGTTTTATTATTTTTGACTTTGTTTTCTTGTTTTAACATTGGCTTCATGCACAGATCGCTGTACAGGAAGAATAGAAGGTAGCATCACACTTTTGTTGTTCTTCCACATCACATTTGTTATGTCAACACAGTCCATGGTTGCGAAACACTACTGATATAGCTCGTGCAGGTTTATTCAGCTAACTTGTAAGTCTCAAAAGGAAGCTTGCAGTCTGGCACTCTGTTCCTTCTCACGTTCCTGAGAGAAAAATTCCTTGTTTATGCAAACAAACAAGCTGTGGCACTGATGATAGCAATTGTGATAATACAATTTGTAGTTTATATTTCTTGGCAAACCTTACAGGAACAATGTAGACTTCATCTTGCATGGAGTCACTAGAGGAACACTCAAGATCAGCTTCGCTGCTTAGTGGAATCTCTAACCACTTCATAACCTGTCCTCCTTGAATCTTTTGAGACATTTTTAGGTTAGTATCGAAATGCACTAAACACAAAATGCAGGTGATAAACTACAAACATAGTATTATTTCAGTCTCACGGTAAGGACATCCAAATTAAATGTTCAGATCTTGTCTGCTTACATTTTTAAAATAAAAAGTAATTTTCAAATGAATAAACTGATGCGGAAATGCGAAAAACTTTCCCAACTTTTTGCCAAAACATACATGTGGCAGTAAGTCCCCACCAGCTCATGGTCAAACTGCTTCAGTAGCATGCTGCCATCTATGTTTGCCTGAAAGTACTACTACTGGATGCAACACAAGTAGCTACAAAATGAATTTGTAAGAAAAATGTTGATCAGTACAAGGTACATTGAAGAAACGAAGTCTGTAATCGATCAGCTACACTATGGATTAAAGAGTTACGTGAGCTCTACGATTCCATCAGAAGAAAAGACAAATGACACCGGAAACTTTCATTTATCATCACAATATGTTTACATACATTGCATACATAATGGCTCAGTTACAATTATTACAGTTAAAGAAACCTAAATCACAATAGAGATCTCAAGTTCAGTATACAGATTACAATTTTACTGTTCATGAACCTCCGACATTGGTTGTAAGAACATTGAAATTTTCTAGTAATCCACCTGAATCACACATCATTCTTTAGTCACCCACTGTAGCTCTGTCAACACAGGTCAAAAATAGTTGAATGAATGACAATTTTGTGCAGCTACATATGTTGTACTGTGGTAGGAGGGAGTGCCATGAACAACACACTAAAAATCCTGACTGATTGGGCAGTGCATTTGGTCACTTCTGGTTTGTTTTTCTTGAATGTCTCAAAAACCGCAGAATCCAGTGAAAAAAATTCTCAGTACAAAATTAAACTACATTATAATAGTTTCTGCATCACACGGGATGGAAAAAGGCAGATTATTTAAAAATATTGTTTTGATTGTGTAAAATTAATGTAATGTTTATTGTTAAATAAAGTGGATTATTACCAAATATTAAATGTCTGTAACATATCTAAATACAGTAAAGCTGCATTTAAAGCTAAATTGTGTTCTGGCAATGACAGCTGTCAGTGTGAGGTAGCGTTGGAGGGTAGAAGAGTGAGGGAATACAGGTCGCTGGAATGTGTTCAGTCCCTTCCTTCATAAATGTGCCTATACAATGAGGAGCTATGTCACAAAAAGCAACTACAGAGTGAGTCACAGTTATATCGACCCTTCCACAAAGCACCTTATGAATCACTGGTGATGCAGTGCATAAAGATACCCAGAAAATGTTCATTTTCCACAAAATGTATTAACACTGCATGGAATCTTCTCTCTATGATATTTTTCCAAAGGACCACCATGCAACCCATGATCTGTGAATTAGCATCAGTGCAGTAGCTGCAGGCTTCCTCCTCCACCACATGAAATGGAATGTGGGCACCAAAATTTCCGTACCTTGCAATCAATACACAGCCTATGTACTCTCAAACATTATGGTCAAAATTGTACTGTTGTTTTCAATGGTTACAGAGATTTCAACAAAATGAGTAGAGCAGAAGACAAGGACCCTCTAAAAAGCTTCTGATCCTCTCAAAAGCTATGATGATACTAATTTTAATGAAAGTGAGGCTGTCACTGTTCAACAGGAGCATTTTCTTGCAAACGACAAGAATAAAACCATGATTTTAAGAAGATTCCAGGACAAAATGACAGCAAGAGGATTAGAAACAGTGATTACTACAGGCAACACTGATTATTTTAGTCATTGTTTTTGCATGACTAGGCATTAATATATACTTCATGAAGCCTGGTAAAGGAAAGGTTGAATCCAAATTGCTTTCAACAATGAAACTCCACCAACTTCACTTTGCTGAAACAATCCTCCTCCTCCTCCTCCGCCATATCTCTAGCAGGTGTGACATGACATCTGCCTTTTACAACAAAAGCAGAGGAGGTGGTTAAGCTGTTCAGCAAGAATGAGGACATTATCCAACATCTTCACTAACCTCTCCACACCAGCAGAGAATGTTGCACAGGCTGGTGACAAGGTATCTAGAAATGTACCAAGTGACTGAATGTTATCAAGGTCTCCACAGAGTCTGGTATTCTTCATTCTTAAAAGTGTAAACGAAGCCTAAACCACATCTTACCTCACTGCCTCCAGTGGGCTGCACATCAAAACTTTTTTTTAGAGTTCATTCACACGTGTATTATTTCTCTTTTTATGTATAATGCTTTTCACAACACCATTTATTTTAACTTGCAGGTGTTGAGTTACTTATTTATGGGAACAACAATGGCTCAAGAACCCCCTACCACCGGGCAACTGGAAGGGGATCATAGATCACTTGACCCGGTACGCCCAAAACTCCAGTAGCACCTGAAGCTACACGGAACAACATCTTTTGTCTATGTTCTGCTGGGTGTGGGGGATGATGTGCATACAAAAAAGCTGGCATTTCATGTTCCACGGTTTTGCAGCACATCGCATGGCATGCGTATGAATGGCATATCATTACTTTATATGCAAGATGATACAAACATTGCTTTTTGGAATGTACACATTCAAGACAGGATCTGCAATTTTTCCATCCCCTTCAATGTGGAAACACTTAGTTCTAAAGAAAAAAATGAATAGGACCTCTTTTGTAAGAAATATAATGTAGTTTAATTTTGTGCTGAGAAACATTTTCACTAGAAACTGTGATTTTTGAGTTGTTCAAGAGAAACATAAAAAATATCATTTACCCCCCCCCCCCCCCCCCCCCACCCTCCCCACCACCGATCAGGATTTTTGGTACGTTGTTCATGGCACTCCCTCCTACCACTGTACAAAAAGTTGCTACTAGACAAATTTCTTCAACGAATGTTCCTTTGTTGAATGGACTAATGTGTCGCCACCTATCTTCTAGCAGTTTATCAAAGAGCACTTCGGTGAAGTTCAAAAAGTGGCATAACTGAAGCTGCAAAGATGAGTCACAGGTCCTACCTGAGTAACTCAGTCAGTGAGAGCTTGCCTGCAATGGCAAGGTTCTGGATTCAAGTTCCAGTGTGATACAGTAAATATATACGAACACAAACACACACACAAAATTCAAGCTTATGCAAGCCCCTCGTACGCCAACCTATTTATGGGTCACTTAGAGGAAGCCTTCTTGGTTACCCAGGCCTGCCAACCCAAAGTTTGGTACAGATTTAGTGATGACATCTTCATGATCTGGACTCACAGTGAAGAACTCCAGAATTTCCTCTCCAACCTCAACTCCTTTGGTTCCATCAGATTCACCTGGTCCTACTCCAAATCCCATGCCACTTTCCTTGACGTTGACCTCCATCTGTCCAATGACCAGCTTCACACATCTGTCCACATCAAACCCACCAACAAACAACACTACCTCCATTATGACAGCTGCCACCCATTCCGCATCAAATGGTCCCTTCCCTACAGCCTAGGTCTTCGTGGCAAATGAATCTGCTCCAGTCCTGAATCCCTGAACCATTACACCAACAACCTGAAAACAGCTTTCGCATCCCACAACTACCCTCCCGACCTGGTACAGAAGCAAATAACCAGAGCCACTCCTCATCCCCTCAAACCCAGAACCTCCCACAGAAGAACCCCAAAAGTGCCCCACTTGTGACAGGATACTTTCCGGGACTGGATCAGACTCTGAATGTGGCTCTCCAGCAGGGATACGACTTCCTCAAATCCTGCCCTGAAATGAGATCCATCCTTCACGAAATCCTCCCCACTCCACCAAGAGTGTCTTTCTGCCGTCCACCTAACCTTCGTAACCTCTTGGTTCATCCCTATGAAATCCCCAAACCACCTTCCCTACCCTCTGGCTCCTACCCTTGTAACTGCCCCCGGTGTAAAACCTGTCCCCTGCACCCTCCCACCACCACCTACTCCAGTCCTGTAACCTGGAAGGTGTACACGATCAAAGGCAGAGCCACGTGAGAAAGCACCCATGTGATTTACCAACTGACATGCCTATACTGTGAAGCCTTCTATGTGGGAATGACCAGCAACAAACTGTCCATTCGCATGAACGGACACAGGCAGACAGTGTATATTGGTAATGAAGATCACCCTGTGGCTAAACATGCCTTGGTGCATGGCCAGCACATCTTGGCACAGTGTTACACCGTTCAGGTTATCTGGATACTTCCCACCAACACCAACCTATCAGAACTCCGGAGATGGGAACTTGCCCTTCAGTATATCCTCTCTTCCCGTTACCCACCAGGCCTCAACCTCCACTAATTTCAAGTTGCCGCCACTCATACCTCACCTGTCATTCAACAACATCTTTGCCTCTGTACTTCCCCCTCGACTGACATCTCTGCCCAAACTCTTTGCCTTTACATATGTCTGCTTGTGTCTGTATATGTGCGTATGGATATGTGTGTGTGTGCGAGTGTATACCTGTCCATTTTTCCCCTTAAGGTAAGTCTTTCCGCTCCCGGGATTGGAATGACTCCTTACCCTCTCCCTTAAAACCCACATCCTTTCGTCTTTCCCTCTCCTTCCCTCTTTCCTGATGAAGCAACCGTGGGTTGCGAAAGCTTGAATTTTGTGTGTGTGTTTGTTAGTGTCTCTATCAACATACCAACGCTTTCGTTTGGTAAGTTACATCATCTTTGTTTTTAGATATCTTTTTGCTACGTGGAATGTTCCCCTCTATTATATTCATAGTAAATATATTGTCTATTTTTAACTTTTGCTGAAAGTAACTGTGCTGTAGACAACACAGACTAACTGTCCGCTCCCATGCCCCCAATTAAATGAATGGAGTATGTGAAAAAAGACTACTTTTTCTCCTATGTGCACCCGTGACTAATTTTATCTTGATAATTCTGAGCTAGATCAACTGAATACTCCTGGACTTAACCAACAGCAAGACAGTTTCAGAGAAGGAAACAGGCAGTTTCTGCATTATAAATAGTAAAGGTGACTAGACTAGAGTCAAGTATTCGACAGTATTATTGCTATATAGTTTGTGTTCCCGACACTTTAGTAATAAATGTTTTTGTATAAAGCTTTATGCTAGTAAAGCAGGCCAATAGCAATTTAATGTTTTATATTACAGTAGCCATTACAAACAAGTCTCTACATATCATGAGGTATTAATGACAGGTAGAAAATTTTCTGACACACAACCTGTACAGCTACAGTCACAAAATGACTACAACATATTATACATAATGCCTTGCATCAGATAAAACTGAAGAAAAAAGTGAGGGTTAGGATGTACAGATTGAAGATATGCAAATCAAACTGAAAATGTGGGGTTCTTACTTCTTCTCATTATACATTAGGCTAAAGTGTGAGTCAGAGCAACAGTATTACTTACTAAAAGTAGCCTCGTCCTTATGAACTGAACAAACCATACAAAATAGAGGAAGATGAATGAGCACTTTCCCTAATGACTGGAGGGGTTGAATCATTCATTTCTGGGTGTGAGAAAGTTTTCCACACAGTTTGTCAGAAGATTTGTTTACAAAGCAACAAGCAGAATTTAAAAAACTGTTTCCCATATTCATCAAACATATGTATTTGATATTTTGAAAGTGGGATGCACTATATAGGATTCTGTCTGCTGTAGCATTGTTCAAAGGATTACCAGTTTATTAGTGATACGGGATTCTCACAGGGACCTTCTTTAAAGGCTTGAGGATTATATTCGTATCTACTTAAGAGGTGCAAGAACTGGACACAACTGGAAGTATCAGGTTAGGCTGTAGACTAACAAAGGTCTTTTGAATGAAAATTTGATATTATACATAATCACATGTGAGGAATCATTCTACCTACACCTACACTTGGAGACTACAATATGATTTGTAGATAGGACAGGGTAGCAATAACAACACTCTCAACAGAAGTAGATACATCTCCAAAAGAAAGAGATAAGACTTGTTGAGCGAACAAGGTCCATCTTATGCTGCAAGAGCTCAACTTGTGCAGCCTCTTGATTGTTGTGTTACATCAGGCTGTAGACCATAAGGGTCACAGTACTAGAGCAAGTAACCTACAAATGTGAGCCATTGCGTGCAAATGGTGTTGTGAGTCATTTCAAGTGTAATAGCAGCACATCAAGCTATCAGATGATGGTGTTGGGGGCACATGCCGATACTCTTTATTTGAGGCTAATTCATGGCTTTCTTCGACAGCATCAGGCAGTAATGAGTATAACTCCAACATCAGTTTTGCTGATTCTAAGATGGCACTGAAATGTGAGATGATGAGGAAACCTGTTTCTCAAACCTGATCCATGTGCTTTGTCTATGTTATTGTGAGATCTGGCAAAGTGCATTTCAGCAGGAGATTCAGTTTTATGAAGGCCAACTGGAAACTCTACAGAGAGAAGCTAGATGCATAGACACAGAAAATTCTCTTGTTATCTCAGACACATGTTTTCAGTGACCTGGCAGCAAAGATCTTGCAAAGGTTGATGTAGAGTCCAGTGTATCACTATGCTAATTGGCTCTTACATGATAAAATGTACGAAGAGAGCAAACCAGATGTTGCAAGAACACCTCCAGGATGGTAATACGAAGGGTATAAAGGTACATGCACAATGATTAAACATCACGATAGTGAAAATCACTATACCAATATGCCTGAAATGGAAACAGCTGTTATCACCATCTAAATGACATGTTATCAACATCTAAACAAAACTCTTGAGTGTCTGTGATCTGATAATTGAAATGAAATAATGGAAAACCTGGGATGCAATAACGCAATATGAATTAAGCCAAGGTTGCCACTCACCACATACATGAGGCACTGAGCAGCAGACAGGCACAACAATAGGGCCACAGTGCCTGGAAACAACAGTGACAGTGTGAGAGAGTTGTTTGCGTGTTTCTCCAATCTGATGTGTGTTTCTCCATCTGATGAATGCCTTTGTCCAATAGCTGGGCAGTACCCTACAGCCTATTTCCAAATGTGCCTATCCACTGTTCAATGCGGTGAATGAGTCTTAACAAAAAGTCTCATACTGTTATGCGGTGGAGATACTTTCTAATGAAAGGAAAACTGGAAAGCAACTCATTCTTGGCAATTTTAGCATCAATAAAATGCAAAAATTAAGACAAAAAGCTAAACATTTAAAATTCTTACATCTCTGTAAAACCTCAAATACAATGGCTTCCTTTCTCTACAGTTTTTAATAAAGTTCAATATAGTAATTACTCTTAAATCCTCACTAATTTATAAAATGATTTCAGATATTTTCTAGAATGTTTAATGACTTAGATTCTTTTTGGAAACACTGTCGACTAGATACTCCTGTGCCACGATATTTCAGTGACCATTTTGACTGCTACCATTAGGTGAACTACACCAGAGAAAGCAGTTATTCACTGCAAACATAGAAAGGATTGTGTACATCTGCAACCTCCATCACTGCTACAGTTGAAAGAGGATGAAACCTGTGAGGAAACAGTTTGTATCAGCATCAGAATAAGAACGTGATTGACAACTAGCAGTTTACCAGCCAGCTGCCATAGCAACATTCAATCGCAGAAAGGGCTACGTTACATCTTATATTCTGTACACCATTTTTGTCTCACTCTAATACATCATGTGCTGATTACTGTAGTCACAGTAAACACTTGTGGTCAGTAATGTCCTTAGTTTTTGTTGTCTGCTTCGTCTGTATGCAGTGAGTATATTTTATACAAAAATATAGTTCATTCTAGCAGTGAAATTATGCAGGACAATGCTACTTTAAAGTGAACTTAATACTGTGTGCTAACAGAAAACATGAACATTTTCATAAAAAACAGCATTGTTGTCACTGTCACAACCATTCTGTGCATGCAGGAAGTGAATGTAGCATTGTCACCCCCTACATGCTCACCGTCTTTTTTGACATCTGAGGTAAGATACACATTAAATTCTTCAAGCACAGACAAACCATTAACAATGATGTGTACTGTGGAACACTCCATAGCCTATGAAAGCCCATCAAGAAGAAATAGCCTTGGATGCTCACAGAAGGAGTGATTCTGCTCCATAATCAAGTGAGCCCACATCTCCAAGGCCACACAAACTGTAACGACGGAGTTCAAGTGGAAGTAATTTGAGCATCCACCCTACAGCCTGGACATCTTGCCCTGCAACTTCCATGTATTTGGTCCACTAAAAAACTGTCTTTTGAGAAGGAAAGCTGCTACTCACCATATAGCAGAATGCCAAGTCACAGATAGGCACAACAAAGAGGTTTTCACATTTAAAGCTTTCAGCCGAATGGCCTTTGTCAACAATAAAAACACACACACACACACACACACACACACACACACACACACACACACAATCAATTTAAGTGTGAAAATCTTTTTGTTGTGCCTATCTGTGACTCAGCATCTCCACTGTATGGTGAGTAGCAACATTCCTTCTCAGAATATTGTTACATTCCATCCTGGTTTTTCCACTGTTTGTCTCAAAGGTAAGTGCTTTAACTCCGATGATGAATTGGACACAGCGGAGGACTGGCTCCTATCACAACCACAGGAATTCTGGGAGAACAGGGAGTCCTTCAGCTTGTGAAACAGTGGGATAGTTGTGTTCAGGCTTTTGGTGATTACTTTTGAAAAAATAACTCAATTATACCTAGTGCTGTTTCATATCTTTACTTTTGAACAGCCCTCATAGATGAAATTGATGGACAGTAGCTTCAAAAGAAAGAATGGAGATTATTGAACAAATATATTAAAGAGAATTAAGGTTGATAATTTGTTACTAACTAAAGTTTTGGTTGGATAACTACACAAGTACACCTAGTGTACCAGACAACCTGTTGCCTGAAGTCTTAAGATAAAGTGTCTCATTTCACCATGTTCATATGGAGATGATTATAATGATCTGTATGTATGTTACAATAAATGAAAGTTTTTGTTGTAAAGTTGAAACAACTTAGGTTTAGAACAAAGAATATCACTGGATTTCTGTTTATCTCACAGAACACTTAATAGTTGATGAAGTAAGATCTAATAACAATAACATTTTGCAGTTATGTTTTACAGCTGTGTAATTAGTTGATGCATATTAAGGATGGTAAACTGACTACCATCATAATGAACATATTGAAAGTAAAAACTCCTTATTTTTGAGCGGATATAAGGTAGAAAATTGTTATGTCACCTCTTCATTCTCCTGTTTCATATGCACTTCTCCCACTTTCTCTTTTTTCACTTTAGAAAATCAGCTATGTGAGAGCCAAACACTGCTGGAGACACTCAAATGCTTGTTTGACAAGATCTTTTCAGAACTTACTGGTAGCTGTCAGTGATGTAGTTCACAATTATCCCTTGCGGTTCTACGCAAGTCAAGCCTGCCATTGTCTTTTGGCATCATTCAACAGCAACCAACAACAACAACAACAACAACAACCTGAAGACGACAAAGTCACTCTACCAAATGCGCCCACAGAACAAATTACTCTACCCGGCAGAAAACCTATGATAAATTACAAAAGCAAGTATGTGAGCTGATATTATACACAACATTTGAGCTGCCTCACAGGATTAGTGATACACATGCATGGAATGCGAACTCACTTAGACAAAAATATATATTTTTAATGCTGTAGAATTTATGTATAACCATGTTACATGGTCCAACAGTGATCTGGACAGCTTGTGGGAGGTAAAGGAACTTGTGATGTTGCAACTGATTGTGCCACCAGGTGACACTGTATGCAAAGTTGAGCTTTCAGCAATAGACCCGTCCGAGGATAAGGTTGTACTTGCTTACCTTGTCAATGATCCATAAATCCTCAGTGTTTTGTTCCTTTAAACTCCAATTTTAGTGTCATATTGGGGACTCTGACGTTGTGCAGGAAACAAACTTGATTTTATTTTGGACTGTGACTGTGCCTCTCCACCACTCTATGACCAGGGCAATTAAAATTTTATATCAACACATACAAAATATGACAACTAATGTATGTGCAGCAAAACTCTCTTGTATTTTTATTGTGTCATGATAGTGACATATATACATCATGTGATGTGATTAGTCCTTGAAACAAACTTCATATTAAAGTTTTCTTTACTGCTGTACACATGTTAGCACGAGGTGTTGCATCTTTCCTAGAGCCCTGTGAATGTGTGCTGCTGTCACTTTCCTTGTGCACCACAGATGAGTTTACACCTAATTTCCCCATGGACACTTCATACTCCAGCTTGATATCAAGTCTCTTAAAAGCTGAAAAGCATCTACAGATACTTCTGCTATACTCTGGCAGTTCTGTCCTTTTCCACAGGTTGTTTGCAGATTGTTAATGTCTGTTGCATTTCTGCCATGAGCCCACACTAACATACATGGAAGATGGAGTAGAATTGAGTGTAATATCAGAGACAGTGTTTTAGCCTAACTGGACAGGGCAGAGTAGGAAAATCAACTCAAGCTTGTTGGAGAAACAATCATCTGAAGTGACTCAGGGAGATCATAAACTAGTGTATCTATGAGAGATTTGAGCCCTACTCCTCCCTAATGCGAGTCTACATCTCGCTTTTTTTTTTTTTTTTTTTTAGTTATTCGGCTACATATTGTGGTTTATCCTCCTCTTAAAGACTAACGTTGGTCATTGAAATCAGACTTTTATTCACATTATTGCATAATTTTAAGTTTATCGAGTATGTTTCATTTTTAGGTCAAAAATAATATGCTAACATGCCTGCAATGAGGCTGTGCATCTGGAAATTCTAATAAGCTCTACAGCCAGGATAAAGGGCACTCATGCCACAGGCCAAGTGAGAAAGACAAACACTCTGTGCGTTAAGTAATGTTGCATTTCAAATATGGTAAAGCACAAATTTAAGAAACAAGGATAAGATACAGGGTGAATGGATGAAAGGAAATGAGTAAAGGAAAAGAAAGGTGAGGAAGATTAAAAATGAAGAAATTAACTAGATAGTGAGGAATGGTTCATAAATGCAAGGGCAAAAGACTTATCTTTCTCTGAATCCATGTTGCACTGTGAGACTGAAAGCCGCTAAAGGGCTTGGATATTTGGAGTTTTAAGGCATCCACAAGGTGGCTGGACAGTTTCCAAGTAGACACAACAATGTGTGGAATGAAGTGTGTGGGGAAGTGAAGGATGTGCAGGAAAGTTTAGCAACAGAACAGAAGACTATACTGCCTAACATAATTGGGAATTGTGACCCAAAACAAGTGTCCAAAGTCAATGAAATGGGACTGTTTTATCACACACTGCCTACAAAATCTCTACCATGGTGAAAAGTGTATTGGCGGGACAATGCCCAAGGAACGACTCACAATACTGCTATGTGGACACAGTGTTAGGTACAACAGAGAAGCCACTGGTGATTGGGAAGAGTGATTTTAACCTACTGATTGAGATTGTGATAGGCAAGACTTTAAAGAGGCAAGCATATTATGGCTGTAATAATTTCTGTATCACATCATGACACCTTCACTTGATCCCAAGTCTTGGAAAATAAACTAACAGTTGGCAAGTTGGAACCCTGTTCTTTGGGTCCTAAAGGTTGAAACCTATGGATTTGTGTACTTAACCATTGTACAAAGTCAGATTCTTCAATACTGAGAATGATATTAAGAACTTCTACTGATAGACTCGACATTTGTTCATAGACAGACTCTGTGTTTGTTGCATTCTGATTGTCTTTGAAGGTGGTCAGCGTGGAAAGCAGGACAATTGATATGGTCTTTGTCCACTTTTCAGATACACGGCACCTGAGAGATGCCCTCAGCTGAATATATAAGTGCTCTACTAGTCTATTTGCTGAAAAATCGTTGGCAAAGCCCAAAATCTGTGTATTTCCTGAAGTGTTCCTAGTACCTTCAACTGATGAAACTAGAATTGCCAATTTAGATGTGTTGTTACAAGTATTGGCACCCCAAATTGTGATCCATCCCTCACAAAATAGAGTTTTGGCTGTGGTGTGAGCTGTGGCATCTTTCATCACGAGTGCTTCTGGCCTATGTAAAAAGCAGAGGCACCATGATGACTAATTTAATTTCACAGACATGTGATGGACTGCCAGATGAAATTTTTATCCTTTTATATCTTTGCCAAACACATGCACTGTTGACTGTATGTACAGCACAATGCTGAAACTCAGCCGTAACAAAGAGTTGAGCATTCAGTGCTGAGACGTCACAATACTGCCTTGCATTTGCAGTTGGTATGCTGATGTGCTGAAGTTTCAAAATGGACGAAGAAACAAGTCGCAATTTTAATTCATCAATCTTCTGTGCACTCTCAAGAGCTTCAAAAATATATTTTTTAAATAGTTGTCTCAATGTGGTAAGGGTCACCTGCTGGCACATTCTGCACACAACTAACTGATATCAGAAGTGAACTGTATCATACAGTCTAGATGTCACACCTTGGGTGGTGCTAATTTCTCAAGAATGCTTGTACTCCTATAGTGTATCTCCTGGTTTTGGAAAACTTTTAAGAACTGCATTGAGACAGGCAGCAATCTTCTTTCGAAGATGGTTGCCATAGAAACCCCTTAGCTTACATATTGTAAAAGGCTCTGGAAATGTGGTAATGGCTCTATTTTGCAGTGGGCATACTTCTTGCCCACTGGTTGAGTATCCCAGGAACGGTATTTCTGTTGCTCTTGAGACACATTTTGGTGGATTAATGATCAAGCTGGGTGGTCAAGATATCTGCCTCTTTGTGTGACATGACAAGAATATCGTCCATGTATATATAGTGAAATGGTATCTCATGTGTTATCTCATCCATCAATTACTGCATTACTAAATCCAAATAGCATTTTGGTAAATTCAAATAGACCATGGGGTGTAGCTTTTTCTCTGTTGAATAGTTGAGAGTCATCTTGACAGCCAGCTTTTCACTAATTTTATCCATATTCATTTTAAACTAACAACTGCACTATCTGTGCCAATGGACTGATTCAAGGTTTCAATGTGTCTTTTTCTCCCTTTTCATATTTTTTAATCTTTGAACTAGTCCATAAGGCATGTTTGGATAGTGTATTGATACTACCGTATTTACTCGAATCTAAGCCGCACTTTTTTTTCCGGTTTTTGTAATCCAAAAAACCGCCTGCGGCTTAGAATTGAGTGCAAAGTAAGCGGAAGTTCTGAAAAATGTTGGTAGGTGCCGCCACAACTAACTTCTGCCGTCGAATATATGTAGCGATTCACATGCATGCTTTTCAGGCACAAAGATAAATACTGGCGCCAAAACCTCTGCGTCAGTAAATAAATAAAAAAAAACGATGGAAGACGAAATTTTTTCTCCGCCCCGAGTTTCGACCACTGCATTTTCATACATTATCCAACGAAGTAAATACAAATTCCGTATTGTTAGTCTTCGAATGTAGCAACATTTCAATGTACTGTACTACGAAAATCCGACTGGCAAGACTGTTTGGGATGTTTGTCAATATGGCCAACTCTACGTTCTGAATTTTTTCTACCTATGAGAAGAGATGGTTACTAATAGGAACTTTTATGAATTGTGAATCACATGCAGTATTCTTTTCACCATAAGAATAATACGTATATAAACATTTTGCCATGTATTCTTTCGTGTTTGCTGCTATCTCATTTAAATCCTGTCCGCTTAATAAACTACGAAACTAGAGTGAGACAACAGCAAACGCCGAAGAATATACATATCATTTCATGTTTATATTCGTATTATTCTTATGCCTAATAGTGATAGTCAGAAATGAAGCACGTCAATTGACTAGATTTTTAAATCTAAGATGAATAATTTCTGTGCAGAATGTTATGTACTAAAGAGACGTCTGCAAAGGTTTTCAAACAGAAAAATTTTCGCTAAACTCTCGTTCAGAACATCTTCTATCATACGCAGTCTATTATTTGGTTCTTGTTGATCGTCAAAGAAAGCAGCAGTGTTAGTAACAACAAATAGCAGTCTCTTGCCATTGTTTCGCTAATGAGACGATTTCTCTCTTTTTCTTTTTTTAATTGTAAGCGGCGGTAGTGCGCACAAAAGCAAGCCATGCCGCGAGCGGCGACAGGCCGTAAACACTGATTATCAGAATGCGACAAACAGTGCATGACACAGTACAGTAATGCATTTTCAGCTTAGAGTGACGTAAACACCTATAACAAAGAGAACGGCACTTATCAGATCAAAGAAAAATAAGCAATCGATCCAAACCAGACGAAGCACGTGAAAAAGGAAGGGTACCCGTATAATTATGGACGGAGCACCTGACGCATAGCTATGGCTACCTGGTAAAGCCTAACTGCTTAGCTTACTACGCGAACCAAACTACTGTAGCTGTATCGTCATTCATTCGACCCAAATTGTGTCTCATATTACAATGGACCAACTTTGTTTCGATTTGGAGGTGCGGCCTAAAACTTTACTCTCCCCTTGAATTTCGAGTCTCATATTTCAGGTGCGGCTTAGATTCGGGAAAATTTTTTTTCCTTGATTTCAAGTCTCATTTTTCAGGTGCGGCTTAGATTCGAGTAAATACGGTATGCTGCCTGGTCTGGCACACAAATTTTAATTTGTTGAAAAAATAATTTTTATGTTGACTCTGAGTCAGCAAACCTCTCTCTGAATATGTAACCTGAACCAGTTTTTATTGGTACATGGAGTGCATATGATCACATTCTAATTTGAGCTTATATGACAATTGGAAATAGGCTGCTGTAGCATTATAAAAAGGAGGAAAGGAGATAAGGGTTTAACATCTCTTCAACGAGGTCATTAGAGATGGAAAACTAGCTAGGACAGGACAAGGATGGAGCACCCATTCCAAAAGAATCAACACAACATTTTAATTAGGAGACTGAGGACAATACAGAAAAACTAAATCTGGATGGTCAGTTAGAGATCTGAGCTTTAAGAGTGAACCCAGTGTCTTACTGCTGCCCCACTATTGCTTTGCAGTAACATTTTGCATATAGTTTGTTTCTTCCAGTATAAAATTGTTTACGAGAATGGGACAGTTATTCTTTTAATAAATCGGAATAAGTATCTTTATTACTGCTCATTTTATCTTTTTATGCCAATTCCTAGTGTATTGGTAATAGCTGGTATCTGAGCCAGTAAATCTTCTGGAGACATGTTGAAATCACTTTCAATCCATATTTCTTTCAGCTGTTTCATTACCAGCCCAGTAATCTTTCCTCCTGAAAAAGAATGCAAGACATTAACTTGTGAAATTGCACGTAGCTCATATTAGAAGCAAATTAGTGCCATAAAATGGGAGGCAATAATACAACCACTATCTAACAGAAGTAGCTAGAAAACAGCAGTAATTCATTACAAGCAAAGAAGTGTTAAAAAGTACTTCTTGTAGCCAATCACTAATGAAAATGAAGCCATTTCTTTATCACTCACTCAAGCCAGCAACATTTAGTATTAAATTATATTTCACATGAAGGAAGGAGGAGACCACGTAGGGCCTACTTTTGCACATGCAATGGTTTAATGAGACCATGCTGAAAATATTAGTGTCTACTAAATTACTTTTAACATCTGTTACTTTTTTCTCTTTTATAAATGTGTTTAGCCTACACTGTTTTTTATAAACACTTGGTGGGGCAATTGCTACACAGCATTCACAATAAACATTATCTAAGAAGGGGCACCTAATAGGTACTTTGCCAATCTTTAACAGTTTCAATCACTTTTCTACATTAGATGAACTTTTTCCTTATGCCACATCTGAAAATTTAATAAAGAACAGTAACAATTTAGTATAATAAGATCACCACCAGACAAATTTTGAAAATGGATTTCAAATGTTTACTTATGTTTGTGATTTTTATAAAGGATCACATTTCTCTGGGATAACTTGAGAGATACTTTGCTGGATTTATAAATGAAAAGGACAAAGTTTTAGATGCTCCACAGTATTAATTTATTTTGTTACAGCAAAACAGTACTCCACAAACCACTCAATCTACACAATATCCTAGTCCATCCTTACTCCTTAGCCCTTGCTGCATGGGCCCTACCTTGGTGGAAGCCTCACGTGAAATATTGCAATATCTATCCAAAACATCCACCCATAATATCCTACTCGAGTCCTGACATAGGCTTATCTTGCCCTGTCAAAGACAGGGCCAACTGTGAAGATGGTACATCAGCTCTGCCATAAATTTTGTGCAGCTTTTCTTGGTAGCAACACCACCAAGCAGCTGTCTATCCAAATGAATGGTCACCACTAAAACTGTGGCCAAGAGCAGTGGCAAACGTGCTGCTGAGCACAACACGATCAATTCCAATGGCCACATCACAACATGTGCCACTTGGACCCTCCCACCTACATCAGCTTCTCTGAATTACGTACAGGGTGTATATGCGGACAAGGAAAAAAAATTCCCGGATTTTCCCCGGATCTCCCGATTACAAATACGTATTCTCCTGGGTGAAAATACACTTTTGCCATGTCAAGTGGCAGTATACCTTCCATCGGAACTGTAAAACTTATCCTTTGATAGGATATGGTTTTATACAGCAGCGTAGAATTTCCCGGCACTTTAGAAAACGATACCCAGGAGGAAAAAACATGTTTTGGAAAGATCTTTGATGTGCAGCAACATGTACGCTGCATATTTTTGTATTACGAAAGTATAAATTCGAATTCCACCAACAGGAAAAGTTAATGGTTTAAATTAATATACATAGTGTTGCTGCAAGAAAAGCAAAGCTTTTGCATATAATATTTGTCTCTAATATTAATAAGCTACAAGAGAAGCTAAGCTTTCACATATAATGTTGATCTGTTTAGTGCATGTTACACTTTAAGATACATCACACAAATACGCCAGCAAAATTTTTAATACCGACATAAATCTCTGATCTTCTCAGCTTGAAATTCTTCTAAATGGCTCGTCATCAAAGAGTTGATTTTTAAGAGACCAAACACTCTGTGATTTAAGAAATTCATTGTATATTTGCACACATAGTTCATCTTGCGTAAAAGGAAATTGATTTTGAAAATAACGCTTTCCGAACAACAATTTGCAATATTTTCCCGTCACCTGTTAGAAATAGGTTCATTTCAGCGGTTGCCAGAGAATGCCAGATAAAAGGCATCACTGCGCTTGCGCAGCTACTGTGACGTAGGAAGCCCGTATGTTTGTACGTGTAAAACATTAAAAGATCTTACATTATGTCATAAAAGAAACTAGGCATCAGAGGATACTCCAAGAGCGTCGGAATTTCGTGAACCATACTAAAATGCATAGTTGGCCTTACAGTGCACATTCATATGTCCAGATTCCCAATGACGTAGGCCTCGACCAGATATGAAGCTTTTCAGTGTGATTTTCGGGACATAAATTTTCTTGGAGTACCAGTACTGTATTATCTCATGTTTGGTTCTTTATTATGGCATAATGCAATACATGCTAGAAGTTGAAAACGTGCACCTGAAATGCAGCGAACAGTTGAAACTAGTCAATAGTGTGGAATAAATTCACTGTCTCAGCAGAAAAGCTTAATAAAAGCCAAATTTACTTATATTATATATATATATATATATATATATATATATAAGATGATAAGACTTACCAAACAAAAGCGCTGGCAGGTCGATAGACACACAAACAAACACAAACATACACACAAAATCTAGCTTTCGCAACCAACTGTTGCCTCGTCAGGAAAGAGGGAAGGAGAGGGAAAGACAAAAGGATATATATATATATATATATATATATATATATATATATATATATATTTAAAAAGAAAGATGATGAGACTTACCAAACAAAAGCGCTGGCAGGTCGATAGACACACAGACAAACACAAACATACACACAAAATCTAGCTTTCGCAACCAATGGTTGCCTCGTCAGGAAAGAGGGAAGGAGAGGGAAAGACAAAAGGATTTGGGTTTTAAGGGAGAGGGTAAGGAGTCATTCCAATCCCGGGAGCGGAAAGACTTACCTTAGGGGGAAAAAAGGAGGGAAAAAAGGACAGGTATACACTCGCACACACACACATATCCATCCTCATATACACAGACACAAGCAGACATTTGTAAAGGCAAAGAGTTTGGGCAGAGATGTCAGTCGGGGCGGATGTACAAAGGCAAAGATGATGTTGAAAGACAGGTGAGGTACGAGCGGCGGCAAATTGAAATTAGAAATTAGCGGAGATTGAGGCCTGGCGGATAGCGAGAAGAGAGGATATGCTGAAGGGCAAGTTCCCATCTCCGGAGTTCTGACAGGTTGGTGTTAGTGGGAAGTATCCAGATAACCCGGACGGTGTAACACTGTGCCAAGATGTGCTGGCCGTGCACCAAGGCATGTTTAGCCACAGGGTGATCCTCATTACCAACAAACACTGTCTGCCTGTGTCCATTCATGCGAATGGACAGTTTGTTGCTGGTCATTCCCACATAGAACGCTTCACAGTGTAGGCAGGTCAGTTGGTTGGTAGGCAGGTCAGCGCCAGAGGGCAGACCACCTTCCCTACCCTCTGGCTCCTACCCCTGTAACCGCCCCCGGTGTAAAACCTGTCCCATGCACCCTCCCACCACCACCTATTCCAGTCCTGTAACCCGGAAGGTGTACACGATCAAAGGCAGAGCCACGTGTGAAAGCACCCACGTGATTTACCAACTGACCTGCCTACACTGTGAAGCGTTCTATGTGGGAATGACCAGCAACAAACTGTCCATTCGCATGAATGGACACAGGCAGACAATGTTTGTTGGTAATGAGGATCACCCTGTGGCTAAACATGCCTTGGTGCACGGCCAGCACATCTTGGCACAGTGTTACACCGTCCGGGTTATCTGGATACTTCCCACTAACACCAACCTGTCAGAACTCCGGAGATGGGAACTTGCCCTTCAGCATATCCTCTCTTCTCGCTATCCGCCAGGCCTCAATCTCCGCTAATTTCTAATTTCAATTTGCCGCCGCTCGTACCTCACCTGTCTTTCAACATCATCTTTGCCTTTGTACATCCGCCCCGACTGACATCTCTGCCCAAACTCTTTGCCTTTACAAATGTCTGCTTGTGTCTGTGTATATGAGGATGGATATGTGTGTGTGTGCGAGTGTATACCTGTCCTTTTTTCCCTCCTTTTTTCCCCCTAAGGTAAGTCTTTCCGCTCCCGGGATTGGAATGACTCCTTACCCTCTCCCTTAAAACCCAAATCCTTTTGTCTTTCCCTCTCCTTCCCTCTTTCCTGACGAGGCAACCATTGGTTGCGAAAGCTAGATTTTGTGTGTATGTTTGTGTTTGTCTGTGTGTCTATCGACCTGCCAGCGCTTTTGTTTGGTAAGTCTCATCATCTTTCTTTTTAAATATATTTTTCCCACGTGGAACGTTTCCCTCTATATATATATATATATATATATATATATATATATATATATATATATATATATATAAACTAACTTCACTGTTCTGCAAGGCAATTAATGCTTGACTGCCAGAAAGGTGGAAATAAAATAAAACCTGAAACTAGTAACATATTTTAGCTTTCCGTAATTATGTGAATGTATTTTAATTCACTTGATAGCTCCCAGCCACAGAAATTCGTCTTGTTTTCATTTGACTTGAGAGCAGTAAATGAAGAGGAAACAGAAAAATCACTAAATGTAAAAATGGGTCACGTGGAGACTACCCTAACCCCCCCCCCCCCCCACTATAACTGAAACTGCTCTGCGCATCAGAACATAAAAAAAAAAAAAAAAAAAAAGCTTTTCAAAAATAAGTTCATTTTGTAGCTCACATCTTTCTGAAGAGTCTGATAAATAAAACATACATCTTCGAGGAAATATAAGACACTTTATTTGGTCTTAAGTGTGCAGTGGAGCGCCATGCATCTTCAAACAACATTGTTATACCGCACATCACTGTATTTCGCTCTGTGGAACTCAAAGGTCGTATATATTTTGTAATGGATGCCATCAAACTATTTCAGGACAATGGAAATTAAAATGTCCTGCAGTGCCTCTCCTGTTCCCAGTCGGCCGGTTTGACATCCTGCCCTCTTTTCTTTTTTTCTTTCCTTTTTTTTGGTAAAAAAAAGCCCTCGCAATTAATACTGGATATGATAATTTGTAACCCGGAGAACTCTTCAGAAAAACTGGGCTCTTTATTGCCTATTAGCTAATAACTCGCTCTTCTGTGTGACACAAAATTAAATATAGGACAACTAAATCCAGTAAAGACAAGAGACAGGCAAGACAGTACACATTCCTTCAATCCTTAGGTCCTAGCGATTTTCTCTCTAATCTTGCTACAGCTTTACATGGTGCGCTTTCGTTTCTGCGAAAGGACTATTACCTTATCAAAGTTCGTCAAACATTTTGCTACATGAAAAATAGAAATGTTGTTGTCTAATACTGAAAAAGCTGCTAATACAAATAGTACCCTAGACTGGTGTGGTTTCTCGATCTGATTACGTCTATTTTGTCACTGTGTGCTGGAGAAAACAAAATAGGCCTTTCTAATATTGCAGCAATTGTAACACACACCAAATAAGCGAGACTGTTTTGGCAATAATGATAATTTATAATACGTCAGAATATAGTTCACGAAGTACCAATACGAAATACCTATTTGGCCTACTATAAGCAAACAGTTTTACACTAGCAAATAAGTTTCACATTTCAGTCATACGCTCCAGTTTATCCTGCACGAGACCGAAAAGTAGTAGAACGAAATTTTTGTATAAATTTGGAATAGTCATATTCTTCCATAATTTGTGTGATGTCCCTGTTTCTTCTCCTTCCTTGTTCTAACAAACAGCCTTGTCATCACTGCCGCACGGGATTAGCCAAGCGGTCTAGGGCGCTACAGTCATGGACTGTGTGGCTGGTCTCGGCGGAGGTTCGAATCCTCCCTTGGGCATGGGTGTGTGTGTTTGTCCTTAGGATAATTTAGATTTAGTAGCGTGTAAGCTTAGGGACTGATGACCTTAGCAGTTAAGTCCCATAAGATTTCACACACATTTGAACATTTCTTGTCATCACTAATTCTGTAACTATTCCTACCACTGTCGAAACTCATTCTCCGGTTAACTTCACTAACCCTGCCACAATCACCGGTTTAGTTATCCAGCAATTATTCTCTGGTTAGGCGTTATTACGTGTCGGTACAATGCGTTTTCCGCGCTACTCTTAGAATGGAACTTAAGCGGTTGCTAGCCAGGGACTACAACTGGCCCTGTCTAGTGTAGCGATCTGGCCAAAAAATTTCTGTCAAAATTTCACTTTCTTGGATACACCGAAAAGATAATACATAATCTTTCTTACCTGTTAGTTGTTTATTTCCTCTCTGGTAGTCTGAATCTACGGATTTCGCTACTAATCATAACAACGCTGAACATTCGCAAACCGAATCAACCACATAAACAAGCAGCAGTTGGCATTCACCGGTTCGGCCTTATTCCGTTCAGCTCGTATAGCCCCATCTCGTTTTGTCTGCAGGAAAGTCTATTTCTAGATGTGACGAGGATTCCCTTGGCAGAGACATCACGTACACTATGCACACATTCAAAAATCAAGTTATAATTCGTTCAGAAATCAACTTAGAATGTGTTCAAAACTCAGCAGGGGTGCGTTTCAAAATCGTATGAATAATCGATAGACTGACGTGCGATGGATGCTAGGTGCTTTGTGAAACAAGGTTTTTTCTTTCCTGAATAATATGAATTTGCCCCCTCCCCCAGAAATTGCCGCCCGGTTCACATACCACGGTTTGCCCCCACTCCCCACCAGATCCGGACCTGCTGCACACGCATGTATCTGGCAGCTTGGGCGCACCAGTAAAACTTGTCCTGGTTCCCCATGTGGCTGGTGGCTGCTACTGTTGCTTACACAGTCAACAGCCACATTTCGGTATCCAGAAGTGAGAGAAGGTACTACTCATATGCGACTCAACTGCGCGTGTGCATGAGCCCTTTCGTAACTGATTAAATGAGTCTAATGTAAACAGTTTTGACGTCATGCTCATCAAAGGCAATTTGTTGTAGTGAAGCATTGCATAGTCTTCCGAAAGCCTTTGACACATTTTGCTGTTGGGAGAGGCTTGCACGAGCACTGTGTTATTTTATATGGTGCATTTCCTTTGCAATTTAAGTTTTATTCTCATTTTTTTCTCTCATTCATGTTTTAATACTGCAGTATTATTCTGCAGTAGCGGGATACAGTAACATCCTTTGTTAGAGTAGTGGTTCTTACCATTCAAAATTACAGAAATTTAACTGAAAACTAAAACAACGAAAAATCCCTGGATCTCCCCGTGTACACACTGATGTACATGGGAGTTGTCCTTGCAATATATCCTTTGATCCTGTAATCCTCCTGGCCTCAATCTCTGCTATTCCATGCTCCATGTTCACCTCCATCCTTGTCCCATGGACCCTCACTTCACTCATCCTGCACTCCCACCCTACTTTCCACAATCTCCTTCTTCCTATGTTTTACCCCCCCCCCCCCCCCCCCTGCATAAACTCCACCATGTCATTATGTGCTGTGCATAAGTCCCCTTGCCTACAGAGGCTGCTCTTCTATTCAGTACAACTGCTGCCTCTCCTTCCCAACTGGCAGCCACCATTCTCTAAGCTTCCCTCCAGCTCCCATCAGTTTTCTCTCCTGTGCCAATCCGTCTGACAATCTCTCTTCCCAGCCAAGCAGCAGAACGATCACAGTGTAGTCAACTAAGACAATTTAGTCATACAGATGCATCTGTACTCTATAGCTTTGACAAGCTAACAACATTTTCCATCTTGTTTAGGTACTTGTTGACAACTCAGTGCCTTAACTATGTGATGCGTTCTTACCCTTTAATTATTTATGAAAAAAAGTGCAGAATAAGTCTGATTGAAAATCAGGCAAAGGGCATAAATAAATTCAGCAGTTCGTTCAAATTAATCCCACATCTTTAAGAACATAAAAGAAATTTCTAAACAATAAGTTCACTTTGTCATTGCACTGTGTTTGAGGATCCACTGGAAAATGATCCACAGAAACACAATAATCATAAAATAAAATAATTATTTACAAACCTGGAACACCTTTCTCCCTTAACATGTTGCCATTTAATGGAAATCTTGGGAGTTCCCAACTGTCAAATTCAGCCAGTAGCTGATGGTCACCTCTATATTTGAGAACTTCTCTTACATAATCTCTGCAGTCAGGAGCTTTATATTTTGAGTTAATGACCAATGCCTGGTATGGCCTGGAAGAATATGATTACAAAATGTATTATTTCAGTTATAAAGGGCACAAACAATACATCATTGCAATGTCTGCCTATGCTCCAAAATCATATGATTACACATGTCTTTACTAGACCTCAAACTCAATCTTTATTTACACTTAGTTTTCATAGATCACTTTCTGACTGAATCATTATAGATCTAAAGGATAAGAAGATAAAATATCTCTCTCCAAGGCCAAGAATGTGGGATAACTGCAAATACAAGCCGTCTGAATGCTCTAGAGTTTCCGTGTTTTTATAGTTAACAATGACATTTCATAATATTACTCTAAAAATGTTAACAGCATTAACTTGCTACTTGTATTTAATGTTAGCACTTGACATGCAATACTACTACTAAAAATTGAATTGCATTTTCAGGAGTCAAGCTTGTGGCTCATTTGCTTCAAAATGAATTTACTCCCATGCTAAAATTGATTCAATACGCAAGATGTGTCACTGTATGTGAAATATGCAAAGATTCCTTAATTTTTACAATATCAGATGATTGGATAGTTTTGAGAGATGAAACAGAAAGGCAGCAGAGGATCAAATAGGCAAAAAGACAAAGACCAGTAAAAGTATATGTATTTTTATGTATGTGTATCGGCATTATTGAAATTTTGTTCCCTTACGGTAAGAATTAATGGACAATAATATTATCTCCCAATTTTATACTTTCTCAAATGAGTTTTCCTTTTGATAATGACGTTGAATTTAATAGACACAATGAGAAAAGATAAAAATGCAGCAAGTGAAGCAAACAAAATGAACACAGATAGCTAAAAAATAAGACTGACACGAAGTTCACAATGGCAAAGCAGGAATGGCTAGAGGAGAAATGCAGAGCTGTAGAAGCATGCATGACTGTGGCAAAGATAGGTCTACCCACAGAAAAATTAAAGAATTTTGTGGATAAAAGAGAAGCAGCTATATGAATAGCATGAGCTCAAATGGCAAGCAAGGAAGAGAACAATGAACAGTGGAGGGAATATGAAACACAGCTATACAAAGGAGGGGGAGGGGGGGGGGGGGGCACTGAAAACACTATTATGGACAGAAAAAAGGAAAGTAGATGAAAATGAGATGAGCAATGTGATTTGTGAGAAAAATTTGACAGATCACTGAAAGACCTATGCAAATTACATTTTATCAGAATTATTGAGAATCTTGAGGGAAGCAACTATGACAGAACTAACAACTTGGTATGCAAGATACACGAGACAAAAGGTCAAATACCCACATATTCAGGAAGAATGTAATAATCCCAATTTCAAAGAAGGCAAGTGCTGACAGGTGTGAATATTACCAAAGCAACAGTTTAATAACTAATGGTTTCAACAAATTAATGTAGATTATTTACAGGAGAATGAAAACACTGGTAAAACCTGACTTTAGAGAAGTCCGTCTGGGTTTTGGAGAATTGGAGGAAGATGAGAGGGTATACATACCTCATGACTTGTAAGATAGAACAATGTAAAGTCCTTGATGGAAAAACAGCAATATCAAAAAGACAGGTTGCTGTTCACACGTAGAGGTGATGCGTTAAATTGTACACAGGCACAATGAAAAAGAATACTACAAATATTTTCAGCCTTCTTCAGGAACAGAACTCTCACACAACTACTCTCTCTCTCTCTCTCTCTCTCTCTCTCTCTCTCTCTCTCTCTCTCTCTCACACACACACACACACACACACACACACTGGCAATGGGCAATAAGGCCCAACTGTGAGATATGGAGGAGGCAAGGAATGGGGACGGGGAGAGTGAGGGATAGCAGGGTAGGTGTGGGGGAAGAAGATAGTGCTGCCTGTGGAAGTGTGCCTATGCCATTCCCTGCTCTCACTCCAGGACACACACACACACACACACACACACACACACACACACACACACTCTTTTCTACCAATGCACCTACAAACCTGTTCCTTTTCTCTACTTCTCCTCCTCCCCTTCCTGCATAGCCATCTGATGCAGCACCCAGTAGCCCTAACAAGTCCCCACATGTCACCGTACACTCCCATAGGCAGCAACAGCATCTTCCCCCATCCCACCCGTACCCTGCTACTTGAGAACACATTCTTACACACACTCATTTGCAAATTGAGCTTCCTCAGAGATGTTATGATAACGATAACAAAAAATTACGCGCCCACACACACACACACACACACACACACACACACACACACACACAGGCAGGCAGGCAAAGAGAGCGAGAGCGAGAGCGAGAGAGAGAGAGAGAGAGAATGGTTCAAATGGCTCTGAGCACTATGGGACTTAACTTCTGAGGTCATCAGTCCCCTAGATCTTAGAACCACTTAAACCTAACTAGCCTATGGACATCACACACATCCATGACCGAGGCAGGATTCAAAGCTGCGACCGTAGCGGTCACGTGGTTCCAGACTGAAGGGCTTAGAACCGCTCGGCCACACTGGCTGGCGAGAGAGAGAGAGAGAGAGAGAGAGAGAGAGAGAGAGAGAGAGAGAGAGAGAGAGAGAGAGAGAAAGGAGAAGGGGGGGGGTGGAGGCAGTGGTAGGACGGTCGTGGTATATTATCTCAATGTATGGACAATTTATGACAGCACGCGTACTTGATTCACAACACAAAAATGTAATTTCTTTTTAAAATATATTGTGCAATACTACTGCTACTTCCTACTTGTAAGCATTTCATCCATTTTGTCACCTACATTCCAACACACTTTCAGAAAATACAGGAAGAGGAAGTGAATGTCAGATGGATTATGTTTCCAGACAATGTTTAAATGATCCTAACTTCAAGTTTTCTGTTTTCCTCCCTTTTGCCTCCTCATAGGCTTTCAGTGCTATCAAATTTTTGCCTTTGTGAAATATTTCAAGCACAGTTCTTTGTTAGACTGTAAATCCTTCCATAATTATCTGGGCGAGCAGGTCAAACACAGTGGCACACCATCTTTTTTAGGACTATTACCAATAACATATGGTAGCAAACAAATGAATGTTTTCCTTAAAATATCAGCACCTGCAAAGACACTAATGATTTGTCACAGTAATAAATAAGAAACATGATGTGTAAAAATGTCACTTGAAGGAGTATCAGTCACATTAATGAATTTTTATTCATGTATATATTAATATACGTAGGTTGGAACTTAAATAGTGGCAACACCGCTGTGGGGACACTATGCAATGGAATCCACTATTGTCGTTGATAGCATCTACATCTACATCTACATCTACATCTACATCTACATCCATACTCCGCAAGCCATCTGACGGTGTGTGGCGGAGGGTACCTTGAGCACCTCTATCGGTTCTCCCTTCTATTCCAGTCTTGTATTGTTCGTGGAAAGAAGGATTATTGGTATGCCTCTGTGTGGGCTCTAATCTCTCTGATTTTATCCTCACGGTCTCTTTGCGGGATATATGTAGGAGGGAACAATATACTGCTTGACTCCTCGGTGAAGGTATATTCT
Organism: Schistocerca cancellata; assembly: GCF_023864275.1. Classification (NCBI taxonomy): domain Eukaryota; kingdom Metazoa; phylum Arthropoda; class Insecta; order Orthoptera; family Acrididae; genus Schistocerca; species Schistocerca cancellata. The sequence continues at coordinate 592,611,414 of NC_064630.1, read as the reverse complement.
CGAAACTTCAACAAAAGCCCGTACCGAGCTACTGAGCGTCTCTCCTGCAGAGTCTTCCACTGGGGTTTATCTATCATCTCCGTAACACTTTCGCGATTATTAAATGATCCTGTAATGAAGCGCGCTGCTCTCCGTTGGATCTTCTCTATATCTTCTATCAACCCTATCTGGTACGGATCCCACACTGCTGAGCAGTATTCAAGCAGTGGGAGAACAAGCGTACTGTAACCTACTTCCTTTGTTTTCGGATTGCATTTCCTTAGGATTCTTCCAATGAATCTCAGTCTGGCATCTGCTTTACCGACGATCAACTTTATATGATCATTCCATTTTAAATCGATCCTAATGCGTACTCCTAGATAATTAATGGAATTAACTGCTTCTAGTTGCTGACCTGCTATATTGTAGCTAAATGATAAGGGATCTTTCTTTCTATGTACTCGCAGCACATTACACTTGTCTACATTGAGATTCAATTGCCAGTCCCTGCACCATGCATCAATTCGCTGCAGATCCTCCTGCATTTCAGTAGAATTTTCCATTGTTACAACCTCTCGATATACCACAGCATCATCTGCAAAAAGCCTCAGTGAACTTCCGATGTCATCCACAAGGTCATTTATGTATATTGTGAATAGCAACGGTCCTACGACACTTCCCTGCGGCACACCTGAAATAACTCTTACTTCGGAAGCCTTCTCTCCATTGAGAATGACATGCTGTGTTCTGTTATATAGGAACTCTTCAATCCAATCACACAATTGGTCTGATAGTCCATATGCTCTTACTTCGTTCATTAAATGACTGTGGGGAACTGTATCAAACGCCTTGCTGAAGTCAAGAAACATGGCATCTACCTGGGAACCCGTGTCTATGGCCCTCTGAGTCTCGTGGACGAATAGCGCGAGCTGGGTTTCACATGATCGTCTTTTTCAAAACCCAGGTTGATTCCTACAGAGTAGATTTCTACTCTCCAGAAAAGTCCTTATACTTGAACATAATATGTGTTCCAAAATTCTACAACTGATAGACATTGGAGATATAGGTCTGTAGTTCTGCACATCTGTTCGACATCCCTTCTTGAAAACGGGGATGACCTGTGCCCTTTTCCAATCCTTTGGAACGCTATGCTCTTCTAGAGATCTACAGTACATCGCTGCAAGAAGGCGGGCAAGTTCCTTCGCATACTCTGTGTAAAATTGAACTGGTATCCCATCAGGTCCAGCGGCCTTTCCTCTTTTCAGCGATTTTAATTGGTTCTCTATCCCTCTGTCGTCTATTTCAATATCTACCATTTTGTCATCTGTGCGACAATCTAGAGAAGGAACTACAGTGCAGTCTTCCTCTGTGAAACAGCTTTGGAGAAAGACATTTAGTATTTCGGCCCTTAGTCTGTCATCCTCTGTTTCAGTACCATTTTGCTCACAGAATGTCTGGACATTTTGTTTTGATCCACCTACCGCTTTGACATAAGACCAAAATTTCTTAGGATTTTCTGCCGAGTCAGTACATGAACTTTACTTTCGAATTCATTGAATGCCTCTCGCATAGCACTCCTCACACTACATTTCGCTTCGCGTAATTTTTGTTTGTCTGCAAGGCTTTGGTTATGTTTATGTTCGCTGTGAAGTTCCCTTTGCTTCCGCAGCAGTTTTCTAACTCGGTTGTTGTACCACGGTGGCTTTTTTCCATCTCTTACGATCTTGCTTGGCACATACTCATCTAACACATATTGTACGATGGTTTTGAACTTCGTCCACTGATCCTCAACACTATCTGTACTTGAGACAGAACTTTTGTGTTGAGCCACCAGGTACTCCGAAATCTGCTTTTTGTCACTTTTGCTAAACAGAAAAATCTTCCTACTTTTTTAAATATTTCTATTTGCGTCTGAAATAATCGATGCAGTAACCGCTTTATGATCGCTGATTCCCTGTTCTGCGTTAACTGTTTCAAATAGTTCGGGTCTGTTTGACACCAGAAGGTCTAATATGTTATCGCCACGAGTCGGTTTTCAGATAAAGCACTTAAAAAAATTTCACTGGATTCTTTGTCCCTGCCACCCGTTATGAACGTTTGAGTCTCCCAGTCTATATCTGGCAAATTAAAATCTCCACCCAGAACTATAACATGGTGGGGAAATCTACTCGAAATATTTTCCAAATTATACTTCAGGTGCTCAGCCACAAGAGCTGCTGAGCCAGGGGGCCTATAGAGACATCCAGTTACCATGTCTGAGCCTGCTTTAACCATGATCTTCACCCAAATTATTTCACATTTCGGATTTCCGTCAATTTCCTTCGATACTATTGCACTTCTTATCGCTATAAACACGCCTCCCCCTTCACTGTCCAGCCTGTCTTTGCGGTATACATTCCAATCTGAGTTTAGAATTTCATTACTGTTTACATCTGGTTTCAGCCAACTTTCTGTCCCTAGTACTATGTGGGCATTGTGACCGTTTATTAATGAGAGCAGTTCTGGGACCTTTCTATAGATGCTCCTGCAGTTTACTGTTAGCAGATTAATATTGTTATTCCCTGTCGCATTTTTCCTACTCTTACCTTGCCGCGTCTCAGGAGGCGTCTTGTCGGGCCTAGGGAGGGAATTCTCTAACCTAAAAAACCCACATGTGCACTCCACACGTACTCCGCTACCCTTGTAGCCGCTTCCTGACCTATTCAGGGGGACCCTACATTTCTCCACCCGCTAGCTGAGGTCGTGAAATTTGCACCCCAGGTCTCTGCAGAATCGTCTGAGCCTCTGGTTTAAGCTTTCCACTCGGCTCCAAACCAGAGGACCGCGATCGATTCTGGGAACAATACTACAAATAGTTAGCTCAGATTCCACCCCACGAGCGAGGCGGAAGCCTTCACCAACTCCGCCAACTGCCTGTATGAACTGAGGATGACCTCTGAACCCAGACGGCAGGAGTCATTGGTGCCGACATGAGCAACAGTTTGCAGTCGGGTGCACCCAGTGCTCTCTATCGCTGCCGGCAGGGCCTCCTCCACACCTCGGATGAGACCCCGCAGCAAGCAGACAGAGTGAACACTGGCCTTCTTCCCCGCCATTTCCCTAAGGGGCTCCATCACCCACCTAGCACACGTTGCTGACACACCTACCTTACCTCTGAGCAAATGGACTTGCCCATCCCATGTCACTGGCATGCACACAATCGAGGGAAACACAGTCACTTGTGAGCAAGCGGTCTAACGTAACGGTGCCACTATGTTTTCAAAACAGGGACAATGGAGCTGGATCAAGATTGAATGTACCAGAGGTCGTACAGTTCAACAGCGTCATTAAGGTCTTCAAGAAGTGCGCGGGGAATTGGCATTGCTGCACAGAACAGTGGCACATTGGGTAAAAGCCTTCAACAAAGGTCAGCAAACTGTGGCAGATATGATTCGGGCAGGTCGTCCTAGCATCTCTGAAGAAGAAGTGCATGTTGTTGCCGCATTAGTGGACAGCGATCAATGCCATACGATTTGTGAGCTCGCCCACAAAATCCGATTAGCACATACGACTGTGCTTTGCATCCTCAAGGAACGTGGGCATGCGAAAAATTGCACCACGATGGGTTCCGCATGACTTGACGGAAATGCAGAAATGGATGCGCTAGGAAGCTGTTTACACTCAATTGGAGTGCTATGAGTGTGAAGGAGAGGCTTTCTTACGCCGTACCGTAACACTGGATGAGACATGGGCGACATCGTATGAGCCAAAACTGAAACGCCAATTCAAAGAAAGGCGTCATTATTGGTCACTGCATAAGTCGAAAGTGCATCAGAGCCCCAGTATGGTGAAAGAGGCGGCAACAGTTTCTGAACAACCCACCCATCATTTTGCATGACAATGCGTGGGCGCATACAGTGCAAGCTGTGGCTGCTCTGTTTGGTCAATGGGTCTGAGAAGTACTTTACCATCCACCATACTCCCTGGACTTAAGTCTTTGTGACTTTGATTTGATTCCGAGGATGAAGGAACCACTTCATGGCATTTGCTTCAGAACAGTTCCAGAAATTCGGGAGGCAGTAGACCGATCCATTCGCACCACCAACAGAACAGGCTCTGCTAACAGTATACTACACTTTCCACATTGAAGGCAACGGGTTCTACACAACACTGGTGACTGCTCTGAAGGACAGTAACAGGTGCAAACATGTAACTCTTTTGTATCGGTTGTGAATAAATAGCTGCCACTATTAAAGTTCCAACCCTCATATCTTTAACATTATTTAATTAACAATATATAAAAAGCAGGGAAAATATTCTCACCTCAATGGATTTACTGATATTTTGTCTTCTCGATTTTCTACAATGAATAGACCCAAATCACGGTCATATGCTGACAGTTTCACACGTCCGTGGAAATTCATAACCTAAAAGAAATTCAAAAGCTTTCTACATATTTGCAATGCTTGTTTCAGAAGTAAGTAAACAAAAAAAGGACACTCTTTCACATTATACACTTAGTGTACTCACGCGACTTATGTCTTAAGAAAGAAAATGTTTCTGTACTTCATTTAGCCAGAAAGAATCTTCATTTTTTTTAAAATTAGAATGCTAATTTTAAAATTTAACAATCTATGGCTGGTAGATATAAGTGATACATACAAATATTTGGAAAAAAAGGATTAATGTTAACTCAAATGCTGTGTCAGTAACAAAGTAATCGAAGATGTAGCGTAAGCTCAGTGTGGAAAGAAAGTGGCAGAAAGTCGGGTGGATAAGTATCAGAATACATATAGAAAGCTCAGACGTCCACTATATCTAATAGTCTGCACTCTTCTACTTCCATTTTTGACATCATTTAATTCCATTTTTTAAATTACATACTCAAAACAAACAGGTCCTTACCTGTTCTTGGCTTCTAAGCAGTGATGTTAGTAAAGTCATTGCTTTAAACCCCTCACTTTCACGTCTCTTCCATACTGCTTGAAGTTCTTCAATGTTTGGATCACTGGGTAAACCTGATAAGAACAAGATGAAATACAAATCTGTAATAGAAGTTTATCTATTCTGATTTTACAAAATAAAGCTATGTATCAATGTAATGGTAAAATTATAAATATTAAGTTGTTTACTGACTGAAAATTAATTCTTCAGCATGAAAATATAAAATTAAAGTGATACTCTGTTTATCTTGCGGACAAGAGTAACTATTAGTCATATTTTGTAACTGAATGTTTATTGTAACTGTTCAATAAATATTTTGTTTTGCGACATATAGCGTTCAATGGCAGCACTTTTAGATTGTATGGAACAGGGGACCTAGAAACAATGGAGAGGCTTCGTCTCCACCGCAGCCCTCAGTAGTACACTCACCCCACTGCCGCCCCACACTGAACCCAGGGTTATTGTGTGGTGTGGCCCTCAGTGTCCCTACGCAGAGAAAATCCCCAATCCGGCCGGGAATTGAACCCAGGAACCGATGAGCCAGAGGCAGCAACGCTAGTCACTAGACCATGAGCTGCGGACTACATTAGCATAGTTAACATTAACGCATAAAAGTTGTGTCGGTAACAAAGTCACCAAAGATTTAGCATAAGTGCAGAGTGGAAAGTAAGTGGCAGAACGTTGGGTGAATATGTTACTGTAATTGTGCTAATGTATGGCACATTTATATCCATTATGTTCAGATAGACTCTTATCATCAGTTGTGTATGTTCTGCAGTCTGGCTGTGTTGTATCTGTCGAAAATGTACTATATTTAGTCACTTATAAGAAGGTTCTTTTTCCAAATTCGTCACTAAAAAAATTGGGGTAATTTTATATTTGCAAACTAAACTACTGCTGCTGGGATAAACATTTTCAGTGTTTAATAGATTAATATAGGGGCCGTCTTACATTTGCAGGTGAAGCTTTGGCTATTGAGGTATTATACAAATTTATTTTGAAGAGTTCCAATGGGTATAGCTTAGCAAACAACACTTTCTATCAAACAGGCTCGAGATTTTCAGATACACATAATAAGCACTTGATACAGTATTGATATTGCTCAATCAATCATGTGACATTTGACTCGTGGCACTAGTGCAACAGATGTATATGTGAGAAACTATGAATTAGGCACTACAACAACTTTGTGAAACACAGAAGGACATAGCATTAAATTCAATCAACTCACAAACTTTTGTTGTATATGAATAGGTTTGCAAAAAAAGAAGTTCACATACATGTACTTATACTCTATACATACACTTATGCTGCTTTTTAAGTAAAGGTAGCATTCATAGGTGAAAATCTTGTCCTTCAAAAACCATTACATCATTCTTACCCAAATCAGTATAATATTTGTTTATGAGAAACTAATGATTTATGAAGTGAGTTACAAATGAAAATTTGTTAGCTATTCACATATTAGAATACTTGGGGAAAATATTACCAGCCTTAGAATGTGACGGTGACACTCAGATGAAATGAGAAAGAAAATTAACCCAGAATGACATATCTAACAAACAAAACATATCACATTTAACAACCAGCAATTGTTTTTGCAAGAATAAATTATAGTGGAAAGACCCGTTATGGAGATAGTACCAACACACGGCACTGGATCACGGGACAAGAGAAATTTCAAGACTTGGAGTGAATTGTGATTGAGATTTTTTATTTATGTATTAGTTGCTGTTGTTAGATATGACCTGTACTCTGGAAGATACAGCTGTCTGTCTTTCACTATTGCTCAAGCACAGCTCTACAGAAGGCTTGGAGTGGAAACAGTGACACGAGCTTGGCTGAGAACTATAATGAATGTGGGGAGGTGAGTGCCAAGCGCACAGCAAATTTCATTTTGCTTCCAACCATGGCAATTTATACTGCGTACTTTGGCTTTTTATGACCATCTACCACATTTAAACTGCAGTTTGTCTAAATCAATTTGTACTCCAAATCAAAATGACTTTAAAATTGGCCAAATACTCAGCAATAGTGTACATTTCTGCATGAGATGCTAAAAATCAAGCCAGGGGCCAGTGGCGCACTTTCGTGTTTCATGCAGCAATGTTGTCGATGCTCAAAATTAGGGGCGACGCAAACAATAGGGGGTGACACAGCCAATAAGAGAGCGGCGGGCAGATGATATGTTTCCATAGCAAAAGACATTGGAACATCCTATGTCAGTACAGAAGTGAAATCTACTCTGTGTTTTTCTTTTTAAAATAAAAGAAGAAGAGGAAAAAAGAAAATAAACCTTCAATGTACTTGGATGAAAGGGGCAAATATTTGAAACAAGGAATATATAAGTTTCACAGCTGCCTTGTTAGGATGATGACAACAGTGATTAAAAGCAATGGTACCAAAGACAACACGCTAAACAAAAGGGGCAATGAAGATAAAAATTAATGCAAACAATTTCTGTTTGTTTATTTTATTTCTCCTTGTATTATCAAAATTTAGATAACCATTACATGGCGCAAGTTTAGAATACATGTAATGGTAACTTTTTATGCAGAAATCTTATGTCAATAAAAAGTTTGTAATTTTGATTAGTCAGAATATTTCAAAACTAATTTTTTCTCAAGGAGCCTCTAAAAAAAGGGGGGAGGGTCTTATATTCAGGGTCATCCTATAGCTGGGTAAATATGGCATTTTTGATTCACTGATGTACATTGTTTTTCTCCTGTGAATGTGGCTGTTATAAATGAAATCGGTAGAGAATAAATATACAGTTGTACAGCAGATGATACAGGTATGTTCTTTCTTTCTTTGTTTTTTCAAAATACTTATCAGCCATCGACAGTCACCTACAAAAAGCTTTATTTGAAGGATGTGTTGGAAGGACATTTCTCATCTATACAGCTCTGAGAAGCTAATTTAGGGGATGGGTCAGAGGGGAGGGGAGTGGAAGGAGGATTCAGCAGACACGTGAGAGGGGTTCTGAAGCAGCTACTGAAGTTGAGCATATTATGCTCAGCAGTGCATCCTATCAAAGGATGGTTAAAATTAAATTAAAATAATTTTGTGATCGACGTTTCAGTGGGTCAAGTGGTATGGGCCGAATACCAGCTTTAGCGTGGTAGCTGTGTTGCCTATGCAGCAGGTACATGCAGAACCTTGCCATTTGATAGTCTGCTAGGGTGCAGAAAGGTCTGGAGTAGGGACAATAGTTGGTAACATCAAGTGTGTGTGTGTGTGTGTGTGTGTGTGAGAGAGAGAGAGAGAGAGAGAGAGAGAGAGAGAGCTGGCAGCTCACTTCCCGTCACTGGTATAAGTTGATCACAAAGTTATTTAATCTTAGCTGAAGCTTGACAGTGACTATGCATTCCGTGAACAGCTGCTTGGTGGTCGTATCTGTGACCCTGCCTCTGGTAGGAAAGGTTATGCCTCTGACCTCTTCACAAACTGTACCGCCTGCATCTGTCACCCTAATATGAGCTTCTCTGAGTCATGAAGGTAGAAACTGCACTCACAAAACATCCTTTAATCCTGTAATCCTCCTGCCCTCAATCTCTGGTAGCTTGGATCCCACATCAACCCATACTCCCCACTTCACCCAAACTATATTCACATCCTATTCCTCCACAGTACAACTCATCTTCTGTCGTATGTTCCCCTGCCTAACCACTACTCCATTTCATTCTGTGGCACATACAACTTCATCAGCCCGTGCCAGAGCATGTTCATATGTGCCACACTGCTATCCCATGAGCTTGTTGCCCTTCCTTCCCAGCCATCAGCTGCCCATGCCTTTAATTCTCCCAAATGCCTTTCTCCCTCCACTCATTGCACATGACACAGCCACTCACTCCAGTAAAGGTACAGTGTTGGTACATGTAGTTGTCTGGGAAAACTTAGCTGGCTGTGGTGTGTATGTGTTTTCTATACTAGTCAGCTCGGCTCAGCAGTGTTCCCATTTTGGCTTACATGCATTGCATTGTTGCCTTTGCCACTTCCCTTATTTATATTACACAGAATTCTTATTAATGAGGTATTCTCTTCTTAATGACATAATTAGTAATAAAGTAGTTGCTTACATTTTATAAGAATGGAGAGAAGAATCCACTGTGGCCTTTTCAAAGTAACAACTACGCTATTCACTTAGTATGACTTGGAGGAAAAAAGAAACATAATGGAGCAAGTACTGAAACTAACTGATAATCAGTTCAATAGACAAAAATGAAGAAAAGCAATAAATTGCCAATAGCTGACTGATGCATGTGGAATATCAACATCCAACATACAATACTAACTCTCTATCTACAACATTTCTTCCTAGGGCGTGGTGGCTCTTTGCTTCACATCGGTCTTAGCGGTTCTGTATGTTCCTTACTCGTTGCGGCCTGGCCATCTGCTAGGGCAGCGAGTTTTTTACTTTGTGTGTTTCCTCCTGCCCCCGAACTGTTGATTCTGCTGTGCAATTGAATACCCGCCTAGTACAGTTACTGGCTACTGGTACAGAACAATAGCTCAGTTGCTAGTGGAGGAGGAGATTAGTGTTTAACGTCCCGTCGACAACGAGGTCATTAGAGACGGAGCACAAGCTCGGGTTAGGGAAGGATGGGGAAGGAAATCGGCCGTGCCCTTTCAAAGGAACCATCCCGGCATTTGCCTGAAGTGATCTAGGGAAATCACGGAAAACCTAAATCAGGATGGCCGGACGCGGGATTGAACTGTCGTCCTCCCGAATGCGAGTCCAGTGTGCTAACCACTGCGCCACCTTGCTCGGTCTCAGTTGCTAGTGAAGCTTCTGCTGACCTGTCCTTGCTCTCAGTCTCTCTCTTCTCCATGGAGCACCCAAATTGACTTCAGCCCTGCGGCCTCACCATGAGGACATGCCACATGGTGATGCTCTTCATACCGGTACACTATTGTGAAGTTTTAAGACTCACCCGCACCATTTCTATGCCTGCTATGCAGCCCAGTGTGTAAATTGCTGTTGTGCGCTGCAAGCTATTCCAATTGGTAAGTGTTGGTGCCTATATGAGTACTATGTGAGTTCCAAGCTCCACCCGTCACTGCCAGCACACTTTTGTGTTAAGAGCAGGCTTGTTGTTCGAGTCTCGCCCAGAGAGATGATTAATTCTGTGCCTCATGTCGATAAAAATTGGTATTGTGCTGCTGGATACTCTGGGACAGAATAGTGACTTTGTTCAGTGTCCGATATTCTTACCACACGATGCTTTTATATAGTACCATTACATCAGCAAGTAACTTTCTCTGATATTAGTTAATGTTGAGATTATTTCATGCTTTTTCTGCAGTAGTTTAATTGTTTAACAAATGTGTTGTTTTCTTAACCATGTGTGGACACTGATCTTTGTGCAGTAACTATCATGCCTTATTTTCCAATTTTGTAACTAATTTAGCAAGTTAGGTAGGGAAACATTCCTATGCTAGTGTAAGTATGCACACTCACATGCATAACCACACTGACATCTATATGCACCCACTTGTGACTGATTACTCTGTGCTGTGCTATAGTGTTTTTCACTGTGTCAGATATTAATCAACTAAAGGTGACTGGAAACCATTCTCATTTTTCCTTATAGTTTTGATCCTACATTTTTCATTATTGTAATAATGATCAGTTGAGGACTATGATCTACTGACTAATTTTGTATCTTCTATGGCATTTTAAATAAACACAGACAGTTGAATTTCACATGGAAAGAGGTTTCAATTCAATCAACTGCCTGCCACTTTATTAGCACTAAACAACATTGCCTAGTTCTGCAACTTAAGCAAAATTGTGGGCAAACATAATGGACAGAAAGTGACTGTTTTTCAAAATCATCTTGCTTCAGCATTCCAAAATAGGCCACAGTGATATAGTCTCACACAAAAAGGAAGGAAGGAAGGAAGGAAGGAAGGAAGGAAGGAAGATTATAGTTTTATGTCCCATTAACACAGAGGTCATTACAGATGGGGCACAAGCTCAGGTTAAGGAAGAATGGGGAAGAAAATCAGCTGTGCCCTTTCAAAGAAAACAATCTAGCATTTGCCTTAAGCAGTTTAGAGAAATCACAGAAAACCTATATCTGGACTGCTGGACGGGGATTGGAACCATCATCATCCTGAATATAAGTCCAGAATAATCTCATACTGTCACCCACCAAAAACATGTACTGGTACCACTAAATAGTCACATATAATGAATAGTTTAAATATCAATCAAGAACATAAAGAAACAATGTTATCATCAATGATTGGTGACAGCGACACAAAACACAACCTATTTACACTCTGGCTTTCAAAGCCAAACATTCTTTGTCAATGTAACTTACAGACTGATTAAAAATTAGTGAAATACTTGGAAGACAGGGCAGGTAACATGTATGCCTCAAACATATCATGGGAAAATATCTCTGAAATAGAGAGTTCTTCATACAGTTTAAAAGCCAAACACTGTATCACATTTTTCTCTCAATCCCCATGATTCTATACAACTTACATTCCACAATGTCTGTACAGTACATGTAAAAATACTTCTTCCTTCATATTATCTTTCAGTTAATTAACAATTCTTTTCACTGAGCAGAGGGTCATAATGAAGTAAACAAAGTGAGCAAGTTTTATAGCACATTAGCCATTCTTGGACAACAGACTTCAACATATCTCACCCTTCCTTGCTACACTATGGGTTAATGAAAATGGGACACAAAAAATGAATTGAAAATGTTAAAGCCTTGTGATGTCTCATTTAAAAAAAAAAAAAAAAACTGAACACAACCATTTTATTATTCATATGTGGTTAACATTATTAAGGCAGTACCAGCATATTATACGGGTAACTGTTGCAGAGCTTCATAGACAGTGCTGTGAGTAGTGTCGCATATTACACTGAATTCATATTTTGTGGTGAAGTTGAGAAACTCCCATTACCTACTTTTTCATTTCAGTCTCTCTTTAGTTCTCAATGAAGAAAGATTTGACTGTGAAAGACAGTGATTCTGTGATTATTTCTGTGCATTTATCTCAAGCACATCGTTCTTTTATCTGGAAATATGACTACAGAAATTCATCTAATTTGATTTTGTTTTTAAAAAGAAGGGTGTCCATCCAGCTGTTGCACCAAGGCAAGTACTTACCAATATATGGTCCAACACCAAGGCTTAAGATTTTCAGCATTAAATCGCCTCCATAGTTCCCTTCAAGTATTTTGTGAAGTTCACTCCAAATCCTCTCTCCTGAAATGCGTGCTAAGCCTTCAGCATTATTTCTAATTGCTTCAATTGTCTTTTCTTCATGTTTATCTGGATGTTCTGCAATTCGGCCGTAAAATCTGAAAAACAACCATTCACTGCACTCAAATTCATAAACCACCAACTGCTGTGATTTACAATAAACTTCACACATTTCAGTATCTCATAGTTAGACACAAATCTATGCTGTCTCATGTATAGCCAATAATCATTTCTGACTTTCATTCTGGAGGGGATAACAATAGTGAGACTGCAAAAGTTATTATAAGAGGCAGTCAAATGAAAATAAGACAGATGGAGGAAAAAGGAAGTAAACTGTTTACTACTTCAAAACTTTGGATTAACTTTTAATACATTTATCCCACTGTGATACATGAAGGTCAATGCCTCCATGGAAAAATGTTTGCAGTTGCCTACAGAACGATGATTGCACCCAACCCAAGCATGCACATCCAAAGAATATCTACGGCCATGAGTGTCTTTCCTCAGGGCTCCAAAAATATGGAAATTGCATGTGGATGAATCCAGTATTCCCTTTAGGGTAAATAACATACAGACGGTAGAGGGTCCTAAGATATTTCAAACTATTTGCCGATGGCTGAAAATAAATATTTCAGGCAATATGAGAAGTGAATGAGCAAAGGGTGTGAGGCATTGTTTTATGTTTCATAACAAACCACTGGTTGTCACATGGACATTGGCAGCACTGTCTAAAAAACAATACAGTTATTGGTGATGTGGCGACAGTGGAGTTTAGCATTGTTTAAAGTTCATGATTGGTTTTTGAAGATGGAGCAATACATGTTACAGGAACCTGTAGACATAGTTTTAATGTATGGAACTGAAGAATGTAATTCCTGGGAAGCTGAACAAATGTACAGAGAAAACTTTTGCAAACGCCACCATCTTTATTGGAAGGAATTTATCACCAGACTTAGAAACTAATGAGAAAAATGATAAAATGTGAAGAGATAGTGTTAGATCATGTGAGAGAAGATTCATCAATAAGTACTCTTCACTTTGCCTGTGAAATACACAGTTATGAACAAGTTGTCCAAGCAATGGGGCCACATGATTTTGAATCCAGAGTTCATATTTGTCAATGGATTCTCTTTTAATGCACCCACTGAGACAAGCACACATCACTTTGAATACCTGCTTTGAGCTTGAATTGTTATGATAAGGTGTATGTTATTTATGTCAATAAACATTAAATACTTGTTTCCAAAGTTAGTTTTTTATCTCATGTTACTCAGTTTAAGATCCCCTATATTTATGTATAATTTAGATCTAAAGACTTCACATACACTGTAGATTTTCTCCCTGCACGGTTGTGTTAGCACTACTGTTGGCTGTTTCGTCACCACGGAAAATGGGGTGTGTCCTCCAAAAATCCAGTTCTGTCCTAAAATGCAACTAGTTAACATGAAATGTAAGAAAACTACAAGTTTTGGTTTATTCTATTCATTGATGCTACAAAACATACACCCATGTGTGCATAATAATGTTGAAGTTTATTCTTGCATTGTAGTTTGGAGTGTGGTAACACAACATACTCAAGAAATCAATTTGTGTCATAAATTTAGGTGAGTGAATTAAGTCCATAATTACTTGAATGTGCACTTTGTTCTTGGTCTTCCACTTTTATTGTTCCCTCAGTTCTTGTACATGTATCCCTGTAGTTTACCCCTATTTTTCTCAAGATTTTGAACATCTTGTACCATTTTACATTGTGAAACACTTTTTCTATGCTGAAAAATGCTATGAATGTGTCTTGGTTTTTCTTCAGTCTTGCTTCTATCAGCAACCACAATGTCCAAACTGCTTCTCTGGTACCTTTCCTTTCCTAAAGCCAAACTGATTGTCATCTAACAGATCCACAATATTTTGTATATTCTTCTCAGCAACTTGGATGCATGAGCTGTTAAGCTGATTGTTCAACAGTTCTTGCACTTGTTGGCTCTTGTAATCTTGGCAATGGTGTGGATGACATTTTTCGGAGTCTGATGGTACATCTCCAGTCTCATACATTTCATGTGCCAACATGAATAATCATTTTGTTGCCACATCCCCCAATGATTTTGGAAACATTATCTGTCTGTATGCCTTATTTGATTTTAAGTCTTTCAAAGCTCTTCTAAATTGTGATTCTAATACTGGATCCCCTATCAACTCCTGTTTCTTCTCCCATCAGGTCATCAGATAAGACCTTTCCCTCACATAGGCTCTCAATGTGCTCTTTCCACCTATCTGCTCTTCCCTCTGCATATAACAGTGGAATTCCCATTGCACTCTTAATGTCAGTGCCCTTGCTTTTAATTTCACTGAAGGCTGTTTTGACTTTTCTGTATGCTGAGTCAGTCTTTCCAACAATCATTTCTTTTTCGATTTCTTCACATTTGTCATGAAGCCTTTCATCTTAGCTTTCCCGCACTTCCTATTTATGTCATTCCTAAGTGACTCGTGTATCTGTATTCCTGAATTTTCTGAACATTTTTGTACTTCCTTCTTTTGTTGATCAACTTAAGTATTACTTTTGTCACCCATGACCACCTCAATTATATATCTTGTACCTATGTTTTTCTCTGCAACTTCTGTGATTGCCCTTTTCAGAGATGTCCATTATTTTTCAACTGAACTGCCTACTGACTATTCATTATTGTTTTATCAATAGCCTCACAGAATTTCAAGCATATCTCTTCATTCCTTAATAGTGCCGTATCCTGCTTCTTTGTCCATAGATCCTTCTTGACTAATCTCCTAAGTTCCAGCCTACTCTTCACCATTACTAAATTGTGTTCTGAGTCTATATATGCTCCTGGGTACACCTTACAATCCAACATCTACTTTCAAAGTATCTGCCTAATCATGCCGTACTCTAACTGAAATCTTCCTGTATCTCCCAGCCTTTTCCAAGTATACCTCCTCCTCTTGCGATTCTTGAACAGAGTATTCGCTATTACTATCTGAAACATATTGCAGATCTCAATTAGTCTTTCTCTTCTCTCATTCCTACTACCAAGTCATTTTCTCCTGTAACCCTTTCTTCTATTCCTTCCCCTACAACCGCATTCCAATCCCCCCATGATTATTAGGTTTTCATCTTCCTTTACATACTATACTGCCCATTCAGTATCTTCATATACTTTCTCTCTTCATCTTCTGCTTGCGACGTCGATATGTATATCTGAACTATTGTTGTCAGTGCTGGTCTGCTGTTGATTCTAATGTGAACAACTCCTGATGCTCACTACATCTAGAGTGAGCTTTAGCATTTCCCTTTTCAGATTTTCTAGCTTTCCTACCATGTTCAAATTTCTGATATTCCATGCCCTGACATACAGAATATTAACCTTTCATTGGATATTTAGTCGTTTTCTCATGGACAGCTCCTTCTTTTTTTTTTGTGGTTTTAGGGCGCACAACTTCAATGGTCATTAGCGCCCTGACTACTCTAAGAATGCACCGCGAGGCACAAGTTGACAACAACAACTAAAAGGGAAAACACGATAAAAGACAGACTGACAGGCATAGGATTAAAAAACAGCATCATCAAATGTCCTTAGCAAGGTTTGTCAAATTGATAAAACGAAGAACACGAGCAGCTGCTCGTGGGTCATCCGCTAAAATGACATCGAAAGTATTTGGCAGGTTAAGATCTAGGCGCAGTGTGTTAAGATCTGGACAGGACATTAAAATGTGTCTAACCGTCAGCAAGTGCCCACATGGGCAGAACGGCGCCGGTGCAGCCGTCAACAGATGGCGATGGCTGAACCGGCAGTGTCCAATTCTTAACCGGGCTAATACGACCTCCTCCCGCCGAGAAGGGCGTGAGGAGGATGTCCAAGCCACGGGAAGAGGTTTTAAGGCCCGAAGCTTGTTGTCTGTAAGTGCAGCCCAATCGGCATGCCACAGCGATAAAATGCACCGACAAATGACCCTGCTAAAATCGGACGAAGGGACACAACAAGAAGCTGTCCGAGGCTGGAGGACCGCAGCCTTGGCCGCGGCATCTGCAGCTTCGTTCCCAGGGATACCGACATGGCCAGGAACCCACATAAAGCTAACCGGAGAACCGACGTCCACCAGCTGCTGAAGAGAGCGTTGGATCCGGTGTACGAAAGGGTGAACCGGGTACAGATCACTGAGGCTCTGGATGGCGCTCAGGGAATCTGAGCATATGACATAAGCAGAATGTCGGTGGCGGCAGATGTAAAGAATAGCCTGGTAGAGAGCAAAGAGCTCAGCTGTGAGGACCGAACAATGGCCATGGAGCCGGTATTTGAAACTTTGTGCCCCGACAATAAAGGAACACCCGACCCCGTCATTGGTCTTAGAGCCATCTGTATAAATGAAAGTCATGTTGATGAACTTCGAACGAAGTTCCAAAAAACAGGAGTGGTAGACCGAACCGGGGGTGACCTCTTTTGGGAGCGAGCTGAGGTCAAGGTGAACGCGGACCTGAGCCTGGAGCCAAGGTGGCGTGCGACTCTCGCCCACTCGAAAGGTTGCAGGGAGTGAAAAATTAAGGTGTTGAAGGAGGCGACGAAAGCGAACTCCAGGGGGTAGCAGGGCAGAGACATACAACCCGTATTGACGGTCAAGAGAGTCGTCAAAAAAGGAACGATAAGACGGATGGTCGGGCATCGACAGTAGCCGACAGGCATACCGACAAAGCAGTATATCGCGCCAGTAGGTGAGTGGCAATTCGCCAGCGTCAGCATGAAGACACTCTACGGGACTGGTATAAAATGCTCCGATCGCAAGTCGTAAACCCCGATGTTGTATGGAGTTGAGGCGGCGTAAGATGGATGGCCGTGCAGAGGAGTATACGAAGCTCCCATAATCCAGCTTGGAGCGAACGATTGACCGATATAGACGAAGTAGGACGGTTCGATCCGCTCCCCACGACATACCACTGAGAACACGGAGGACATTTAAAGAACGGGTACAACGGGCGGCCAAATATGACACATGTGGAGACCAGCTAAGTTTCCTGTCAAAGGTAAGGCCTAAAAATTTGGTTGTCTCCACGATTGGGAGAGCAACGGGACCGAGTCGTAAGGACAGTGGGAGAAACTCTTTGTAGCGCCAGAAGTTAATACAGACCGTCTTCTCGGCAGAAAAACGGAAGCCATTGGCGACACTCCAGGAGTAAAGACGGTCAAGAGAACGCTGAAGACAGCGCTCCAGGACACGTGTACACGGCGCGCTGCAATAGATGGTAAAATCGTCCACGAAAAGGGAGCCTGATACATCAGCTGGGAGGCAATCCATTATTGGATTGATCGCGATGGCGAAGAGAGCGACGCTCAAAACTGAGCCCTGTGGCACCCCATTCTCCTGGCGAAAGGTGTCGGACAGGACAGAACCCACACGTACCCTGAACTGTCGATCCATTAAAAAGGAACGAATAAAAAGAGGGAGGCGACCGCGAAGGCCCCATGTACGCATGGTGCGGAGAATGCCCGCCCTCCAACAGGTGTCGTAAGCCTTCTCCAAATCAAAGAACACAGCCGCGGTCGGGCGCTTCCGCAAGAAGTTATTCATAATGAAGGTCGACAAGGTAACCAGATGGTCAACAGCAGAGCGGCGCCTACGAAATCCACATTGTACATTGGTAAGTAGGCGTCGAGACTCGAGCAGCCAAACCAATCGAGAGTTAACCATTCGCTCCATCACTTTACAGACACAGCTGGTAAGCGAGATAGGTCGATAACTGGAAGGCAAGTGCTTGTCCTTCCCCGGCTTAGGAATCGGGACAACAATAGACTTGCGCCAGCATGCGGGAACATGGCCCTCAATCCAGATGCGATTGTATGTACAAAGAAGAAAACCTTTACCCGCAGGAGAAAGGTTCTTCAGCATCTGAATATGAATAGAATCAGGCCCTGGAGCGGAGGACCGTGATCAGCCAAGTGCGTTTTCGAGTTCCCGCATGGTGAATGGGGCATTATAACTTTCACAATTCGAGGAGCGGAAGTTAGGTGGCCTAGCCTCCTCTGCCTGTTTGCGGGGGAGGAAGGCAGGGTGGTAATGAGCGGAGCTCGAAACCTCTGCGAAAAAGCGGCCGAAGGCATTGGAGACAGCCTCAGGGGCAACAAGGACGTCATTCGCGACCTGCAAGCCAGAAACTGGTGAGTGGACCTTAGTGCCAGATAGCCGGCGCAGGCTACCCCAGACAACAGAAGAAGGAGTAAAACTGTTGAAGGTGCTTGTGAAAGCAGCCCAGCTGGCTTTCTTGCTTTCTTTGATAATACGACAACACTGAGCACGTAATCGTTTATAATTGATACAATTCGCCACTGTAGGGTGGCGTTTAAATGTGCGTAAAGCACGTCGACGAGCACGTAAAGCGTCTCTACATGCTGCGGTCCACCAGGGGACCGGTACGCGACGTGGAGAAGAAGGAGGGTGAGGGATGGAATATTCAGCAGCAGCGAGAATGACTTCCGTGAGGTGTGCGACCTGACGATCACAGCTTGTGAAGGTTTGATCCTGAAAGTTCGCCCTGGAAGAGAAGAGCCCCCAGTCTGCCTTGGAGATGGTCCAAGTAGAGGAGCACGGAGAGGGGGTATGCAGCAGGAGATGGATAACACACGGGAAGTGGTCGCTCGAATATGTATCAGAAAGTGCATACCACTCAAACCGGCGTGCAAGTTGGGGAATACATATAGAGAGGTCTAAATGGGAATAGGTGTGAGATGTGTCCGAAAGAAAAGTAGGGGCGCCAGTATTGAGGCAGACAAGATTGAGCTGGTTGAAAAGGTCTGCTAACAAGGAGCCCCTCGGGCAGGATGCTGGAGAGCCCCAAAGGGGATGGTGGGCATTGAAGTCTCCAGTTAACAAAAATGGTGCAGGTAGCTGAGCAATAAGTTGCATCATGTCTGCCCTGGTAACGACAGATGACGATGGAGTGTAAACGGTACAAAAGGAAAACGTAAAAGTGGGGAGAGTAATGCGGATGGCAACTGCCTGCAGGCCGGTGTGCAACGTGATAGGATCGTAGTAAATATCATCCCGGACCAGCAACATAACCCCTCCATGAGCTGGGATACCTACCACAGGGGGTAGGTCAAAACGCACAGAGGTGTAGTGTGCCAAGGCAATTTGATCGCAGGGGCGTAGCTTCGTTTCCTGGAGGGCTACGACGAGCGGACGGTGCAAGCGGAGCAGCAACTTCAAGTCCTCTCGGTTGGAGCGAATGCTGCGAATATTCCAGTGAATAAGTGCCATCGTAAGAAAAGGAAGATGATAGAAGGGGTCACCTCGAAGGCCGCTTAGGGCCTGGCTTCGAGCGAGCACTGCCGCCGCTATCAGTAGGCGGACAGTCATCGTCCATTGGGTCTATAGGTTCATCGGCCATCTCGGGAGGATGGCCGGGAGGGGGAGCTTCCTCCGCCGGTGAACGGCCAGATGTACGGCTACCAGCGGTGCGGCCAGGCGAAACGGATGACGGCCTGGGGCGGCAACCGCTGGGTGGCGCAGGAGAAGAAATGCGCCGTGGCGGAGAAGGAGAACTGTGCTTCCTATGAGCCTTTTTGGAAGGACGTTTGGTGGAAGTACCGGTCGAAGGCTGGGAGGTCGAGGTACGGACGAAGTCTGCACGGGATGGTTCCTTCTTGAAGGCCCATGCATCTGACTTCGGGGTCTTCGTCTTAGCAGAAGCTGAGGAAGGGGCTGGTGTCTGTGGGGTGATGGGAGGAAGAGGAGACGTCGACTGCGCGATCTTAGCACTGGCCGAACGGACGACCGTGGTGCTGAAGGTCAAATCGCATGTCTGGGTTGCTACCTCCCGGGTAGTCCGAGGAGAGGCGAGGACAGTATTGTATTTCCCCGCTGGGAGCAGCATGGGCTTCCTACTAGCCAATAGCTTGCGAGCAGCCGAGGTGGACACTTTCTCTTTGACCCGAATTTCTTGGATACAGCGTTCTTCCTTATAGACAGGACAGTCGCGGGAGGATGCGGCATGGTCACCCTGACAGTTCACACAACGAGGAGATGGAGGTGGACAGTCACCCTCATGGGCATCCCTGCCACAAGTGACACATTTAGCCGCATTGGAACAAGACTGTCGAGTGTGATTGAAACGCTGACACTGGTAGCAGCGCGTAGGTGTCGGGACATAGGGGCGAACAGAAATAACCTCGTAGCCCGCCTTGATGCGCGATGGCAGCTTAACACTATCGAAGGTCAAGAAAAGTGTCCGGGTCGGTACAAGGTCATTGTTGACCTTTTTCATGACCCTATGGACAGCCGTCACGCCCTGCTCAGCGAGGAAAGATTGAAGCTCCTCGTCAGTCAATCCGTCGAGGGAGCTAGTATAGACTACACCACGAGACGAATTCAAAGTTCGGTGGGCCTCCACCCGGACAGGGAACGTGTACAGGAGTGTGGCCCGAAGCAGTTTTTGTGCCTGAAAGGCACTCTCAGTTTCTAGTAATAAGGTACCGTTACGCAACCTGGTACAAGATTTGACAGATCCGGCTATGGCATCTACGCCCTTCTGAATAACGAAAGGGTTGACAGAGGAAAAATCCTTTCTGTCCTCAGATCGAGAAACTACGAGGAACTGTGGGGCAGGCGGCAGTACTTTTGTCACTGTTGGCTGGTCACGTTTCCGTTTTTGGGTCGAAGTCGAGAGAGATGGAGTAGAATCCATTGCGGAGGAATCCCCCATGATTGCCAGCGTCTCCGATGGCGCACTCCTCCCTTGTGGGGACCCTCTCAGAGGGCACTCCCGCCTTAGGTGAATGTTTACACCTCAGGTCACACCTCCCGAGAAACAGACGGAGGGACCAATCGGCATGGTCAGAAGGTATCAGCTCAGGCAATCACCCCTCCCCGGGCCTGGCCTTTACCAGGGGTTACGCGCGTGCCTTACATGTCTACCCAGGGCGGGGACTTACGCGTTACCCCGTCACCGGCTACGCATGCGAACGCGTGGGTCGGCCTTCAGGCACGCACAGGGAGGAAGGAAGAAGAGGAAAAAGAAGAGAGAGGGAGAAGGAGGACAGACTGTCTCAAACGCCGAGGCGGAGACCAGAGAAGGCAAGGAGAAGAAGGCAAGGAGAAGAAGGCAATGAGAAGGCAAGGAGAAGAAGGCAATGAGAAGGCAAGGAGAAGAAGGCAATGAGAAGGCAAGGAGAAGAAGGCAATGAGAAGGCAAGGAGAAGAAGGCAATGAGAAGGCAAGGAGAAGAAGGCAATGAGAAGGCAAGGAGAAGAAGGCAATGAGAAGGCAAGGAGAAGAAGGCAATGAGAAGGCAAGGAGAAGTCAAGGGAAAGAGTAAGGAAGACAGTGAGGTGGAGAAGAGCAAGGAAAGGAACCAACAAAAGGAAGGAAGAAACGAGAAGCGAAAAACCAAAAAGACCACAATAATAGGTCGAGGAACCGTCCGTCTCCGGACGCAGGCGCTAACTACCCCCGTGAGGGGGATGGACTCCTTTTAGTCGCCTCTTACGACAGGCAGGAATACCTCGGGCCTATTCTAATCCCCGGACCCGCAGGGGGGAGCTCCTTCATGGCAGGCCCTTCCCAGATATCTGAATGGGGTACTAATCCAGAATATTTTGCCAATGGAGAGATCACTATGACATTTCTTTCAATTATACAGGGTGAGTCACCTAAACGTTACTGCTGGATATGTTTCATAAACCACATCAAATACTGACGAATCGATTCCACAGACCGAACGTGAGGAGAGGGGCTAATGTAATTGGTTAATACGAACCATAAAAAAATGCACAGAAGTATGTTTTTTAACACAAACCTACATTTTTTAAATGGAACCCCGTTTGATTTGTTAGCACATCTGAACATATAAACAAATACGTAACCAGTGCCGTTTGTTGCATTGTAAAATGTTAATTACATCCGGAGATATTGTAACCTAAAGTTGACACTTGAGTACCACTCCTCCGCTGATCGATCGTGTGTATCGGAGAACACCGAATTACGTAGGGATCCAAAGGGAACGGTGATGGACCTAAGGTACAGAAGAGACTGGAACAGCACATTACGTCCACATGCTAACACCTTTTTATTAGTCTTTTTCACTGACGCACATGTACATTACCATGAGGGGTGAGGTACACGTACACACGTGGTTTCCGTTTTCAATTACAGAGTGGAATAGTGTGTGTCCCGACATGTCAGGCCAATAGATGTTCAATGTGGTGGCCATCATTTGCTGCACACACTTGCAACCTCTGGCGTAATAAATGTCGTACACGCCGCAGTACATCTGGTGTAATGTCGCCGCAGGCTGCCACAATACGTTGTTTCATATCCTCTGGGGTTGTAGGCACATCACGGTACACATTCTCCTTTAACGTACCCCACAGAAAGAAGTCTAGAGGTGTAAGATCAGGAGAACGGGCTGGCCAATTTATGCGTCCTCTACGTCCTATGAAACACCCGTCGAACATCCTGTCAAGGGTCAGCCTAGTGTTAATTGCGGAATGTGCAGGTGCACCATCATGCTGATACCACATACGTCGACGCGTTTCCAGTGGAACATTTTCGAGCAATGTTGGCAGATCGTTCTGTAGAAACACGATGTATGTTGCAGCTGTTTAGGCCCCTGCAATGAAGTGAGGACCAATGAGGTGGTCGCCAATGATTCTGCACCATACATTTACAGTCCACGGTCGCTGTCGCTCTACCTGTCTGAGCCAGCAAGGATTGTCCACGGACCAGTAATGCATGTTCCGTAGATTCACTGCCCCATGGTTTATGAAACCCGGTTCATCAGTAAACAGGTAGAACTGCAACGCATTCTCTGTTAATGCCCATTGACAGAATTGCACTCGATGATTAAAGTCATGACCATGTAATTGCTGATGTAGCAACACATGAAACGGGTGAAAGCGGTGACGATGCAGTATGCGCATGACACTACTTTGACTCAGGCCACTGGCTCTCGCAATGTCCCGTGTACTCATGTGTGGGTTCATGGCAACAGCAGCTAACACACCAACTGCACCTGCTTCTTCTGTGACGGGCCTATTACGGTCCCGTTTACGTGCTACGACCATACCTGTTGCATACAGTTGGCGGTAGATGTTTTGCAATGTTCGGCACATTGGATGCTCTCTGTCAGGGTACCGTTCTGCATACACCCTGCAGGCTTCAGCTGCATTTCGTCGACACTCGCCATAGATGAGTATCATCTCCACCTTTTCAGAGTTCGAATACACCATGGTCACAGTTCCTACAACACTACACTATCACAGACGTCTGGTAACACGGTGTACTACAGTTGGTCTGCATGCGGAGACGAATGCAGAATAACAATAGCAGCAAGCGCTACATGCTGACCCTGCGACAGCTAGACCAAACCACAACAGTGCACTACAGCCACATTCGTAAACACGGTCGTCATCGTAAACATGTCCCTGCAGATGCTGCTCGCCGACCGTGGCCCGTGTTTGTTACAACACGCAACTGAACGTCGGAGGTTTCAAGCGTCAACTTTAGGTTACAATATGTCTGGATGTAATTAACATTTTACAATGCAACAAACGGCACTGATTACGTATTTGTTTATATGTTCAGATGTGCTAACAAAACTAACGTGGTTCCATTTAAAAAAACGTAGGTTTGTGTTAAAAACATACTTCTGTGCATTTTTGTATGGTTTGTATTAGACAATTACACTAGCCCCTCTCCTCACGTTCGGTCTGTGGAATCGGTTCGTCAGTATTTGATGTGGTTTACGAAATATATCCAGCGGTAACGTTAGGTGACTCACCCTGTATAACAAGGCTGCTTTCACTTGAGGCCCTGCCTTTTTTAGGGTAGGAAATGCCTGTGACTGGAGTGATAGGAAGTATTGGATGGGTGTATGGGACAGGTCCTGCATCTGGATCAATCACAAGGAAATGACCCATGACGTGTAGTAAGTATAAACAAAGATATTCTGTAGGTTGGGTGGACATCAGAATGAGACTTTGGGTGATAACAGTAGGATTTAGGGTAGCATATTTTTCATCTTAGGGCATGGACGGGGTAATTGAATCCTTGGTGAAAGAGGTAGTTGAGCTTTTCAAGGTGAGGATGATGCTGGATTATTAGAGGAGTGCTGGTCGGTGGCTGGTTAACAACTTTACTGGGTTCAGAGGAAGAGACTGCACAACTGATCTGTTTGTGGATGCACAGGACAGGATACTGTCTGTCAATACAGACTCCAGTATGATGTTTGGTATATTCTAACAACTCACATTTTCCAACACAGATGTGGAATCCATGGGTGGTGAGACCATAAGAAAGAGACTTTTTGACATGAACTGAGTGACAACTGTCAAAGTGGAGGTACTGCTGGTAGATGGTGTACTTTATATGAACAGATGTATTTATGGAGCCATCAACAGCCGCTTCACTATGCGAGCCATTGGGATACTCCCTCTCAGCACTAGTTTCTCTGAATTGTGCAGGTGGGAACTGTCTCTCCAGCATATCCTGCACCCTTGCAATCCTCATGGCCTACACCTCGGCTTACCTGTTTCCTACTGCCTCATCTTACCTCTTCCTCTCTCCCTTCTGTCCACACGACTTCTTCCCTGTCTGGATTGTATACTGCCTTCCCCATAGCACTGTGCGCTCTCTCTCTCTCTCTCTCCTCTCCACAATTCCCCATTACTATCCCTTTCTCTCTTCCCTCCTTGTCTCCCACTTCATCTCCTTTCTTCCTCTTCTTTTCTCTCTCTGTCTTATATGCTCTACTCTCTGAACTCCATTCCTCTTGTTGTGTAGCTGGAGTCATCTGCCTCACAATTTTCACCCTACCCCTCCTCACCTTGTGACCCTTCTCTCCTCCCCCCCCCCCCCCCTTCCTTCCTTCTACCATCTATACAGGCAACTGCTCTCAATACTCAACAGTCAGTCTTGCAATGTGTGTGGGTGTGTGCTTGAGTGTCTGTGTGGTTGTGGTGTGAATGTCTGTACTTCTGCTAGTTAAAGAGCAAGAGCTCAAAAGCTACTATGAATACTATTTTCTGTTGTTTTTCTATGTACCGCACGGCTGTACATAAATGGTTGCCTTTCCTTATTTTACATATTTTCCATCCTGGACTTACCATTGTTATAGGTATAATGCAATTAATGGGTTGAGTTTCATTTTCAACACAACACTGAAAAACAAGTAAATATGACAAAAGTAAGGAACATACAGTACTTACAAAAAGCTGTCAGAAACTAATGCCAAAATTATTGATATAATTAATTTGTCCCTCATGCTACAGTGACTTCTTTCTTGTTATTTCTACACTCAAGTTTCACAAGACTGTGCATTTGCAGTATGCAAAGTGAATTAAAAAAAATAAAAAAAAATTAAGTGTTTTTGAAAAAAAATGAAAGAAAATGCCTGCTTATTAGAAAAGACGCTTACCTGAAGTATCGAAGAATTCTTAAATAGTCTTCCTGAATGCGAATATTTGGGTTACCTACAAATACAACTCTTCTTTTCAGTAGATCATTATATCCATCAAAGTAATCATAGACAGTTCCATCGAGACCTGAAATAAGGACTCAATGTCAGTTCCAGTAAAGTGTCATGCAAAACTAACAGACGAAAACACACACACACAAACTTATTCATTAGGGTGCATCACACTGAAGCTGCAGATGTGCTGCAGAGTTTATTCAAAAATTAGTGACACACTGGAACAATATACTATGTGTGTACAAATGAGAAATCCTCAGCGGCCACCATACTGCTGCTGATGTTTTCTAGAGTAATATGCAGAAAAGGAATCACAGAATACAGACAATATGGAAGTCAAATGACTTTGGATGGATATTGGAAACATATGATAATAAGGAGACATTCAACTGCACTCTATTTTATTTCAAGGATTTGTCAAGCTTGTTACTTAGCACAGGACACACAAAGTTCATTATCACAGCTGCACAGAGCAAAGATGTGTAACTGGCAGGAAGTTTACCTATGTTATTATGTGAACTGTCATCTACAGGAGAGTTACAAGTATGCTCTTTGGTGTATGACTGTTATTTTGTGTGATTAAATTGTTTAATTAATGCTTGGAAAACCAACCATGTAAAATGAAATGATAAATAATTGTGGAGAATTCTGGCTTTGGTTGTAGTATTATGAGTAACTGCAACATTGAACACTTGTAACAATAGGAAGGAGATGTTTCAAACCTTACCCCAAGTTCTTATTAAATAAGTTAATTACAATTACTTTGATTATGCCATTCCACCACCTCATCCTAAGTCAGGCTGTTCCAGGTCACTGGCTCCGTTGTGAGCTGCGGAGCGCTCCCTGCTCCAGGGAGTCGTGTCGCTCGCTGTGACCATTCAAGTGGGATGGCACGTGGCATGGCTGGCTGAGGCAGGCGGCAAGGCAAGCGTTTTGATGTGCCAGCTGCGTCTTACAAGATCGACAACCTCATAGTCTTAGCTGCTAAGACGTGGTGACATGCTACACCAGGAAATACGATGTTCAGAAAATAAATAAGAAACAACTGTTTTACAATAAATTGCATACTAAATTTATTGGGCCTCTGCAGCTTGACATTTTCTTTTCATTACAAGATTGGAAATATCAGGCGTCAAAGTGTTTGCAGTGTTAATGCGGAGGATGACCTTCATTGTTGCATCCTGAAGTAATGATCGTTCCTTACTTTTTACTCTTGTAATTGCTGAGAAAAGCTGCTCACAATAATATGTAGATCCAAACATGCACATGATCTGAGCGGCATTGTTGTGAAGCTTGGGAAATGTTTTTTGCTGTAATGAATGATACCATCATGACAAATGCAACATGTTGTAGTACCTCTCTTTCAACAAAGTTGAATTTTGCAAATCAATAATCTCCAATTGAAGTGACGATGACAAGTCATCAGGGGAAACTGAAAAAGGAGTGCTGGACACCTTAAGTTCAATTTCCAAACTCGTGAGGTCTCGGAATCGTGTTTCAAATGATGTGATGAGCTGCTTTAACTTTGCTTGGTAATCGCCGAAAGTAGTACCTTCAGGTAGTTTTAAAGAAGCAAGATGATCGAAGAATGTTAAATGTCCATTACTCATCTCCCTCTCAAATAGACATAACTTTTCCATGAACGCTTCGATATGGTCGTGCATGTCAACAATTAGCTGCCCTTTGCCCTGCAATGACAGATTTAAATTATTCAGATGCATAGTTATGTCAGCTAGGAACACCAGGTCTGATGTGTATAATGTCGTCGTATATTGTACCTCTTCGCAGAATTAAGTACTTTATGACATACAAGACACAGTGGACAACCACCCCTCTCAATGAATAGAAAGGTATCCTCCAACAGAGGTACAGGGCTCCCGCGGCTACTCATAGCTGTCATTGAACACGGATTATTGCGTCAGTTGCAGCTGCATGCGGCCAGGGGGCAGTGAGTTTACTTTCCCCCTCCGCGCGGGTTCCGAGCTGCCACAGTGAGCGCTCCAGCTTCCTGGAGCTCGGTTGGAACAACCTGTCCTAAGTACTTAGCACTATAAGTAATCAAGGTCCTGCAACTGACTCTGTGCACAACGAGCAGCATCATTAGTAGCCAATTCTACACGAAATTTTTGGCTGAATAATGACTTATTTAATTCAGCAGAATTTTTTAACTGCCTCTCAATCTGACTTCTCTAAAGGATTTTGCACAAAGAAAGCAACACGACAAATGAAGTGCTACCAGAGTTAAACAAAAAAATAATTCTTTGGGAATATTTTGTGAGCTCGCCACAATCTTTGATCGTGTGGACCACAAAATTCTACTCGGGATCCCTCTAGCATGAATGGAGTCTTATATTCATAATAGAAAATGGAGGGTCCCATTAAGAGCCTGTGTCACAGACATGAAACTAACTTCACAATGAAGGATCACAACATGCTGAATATCGGAAGGATTGACACTGTGCCCAGTCGTTTCCAACCCACATAAATGGTTTTCCAATGACTAAGAGGTAGTTAAAAAATGGTAGTGTTTTCTGATGACACAAGCATACTAATTATGTCTCCAAGCTCAACCCTAACACGCACAGCTCAGATGATAAATGAACACGCATACAACTGGCTCATGGCAAAGACTCATTTTATGTGATTTCAAACAAAGGAAAAAGACCTTTTAGAACCAGAAGTAATCATTAATGGCCATACACTAAATGAAACACAATGTGTGTAATGCCTTGGTCATAAGCTGAACAACACTTTAAATGAAGCCAACCCACAAATAAACTAATCAAAACACTGTGGTTTGCCCTTACAGGCATCTCAGATGTGTGGCCCTACATACAAGAGTGTGTCCTTATTTTGCATATTTTCACTTGCTGTTGTCTAGTGAAATTATCTTTTGGGACGGTGTAATTAAAGTAAACAGAATGTTTATTAAGAAGAAGTGAATAATCACAAAACTTGCAGAAAGCTTTTTAGGTGTCTTGAAACTCATACGCTCACCTGCAGACACATTTTTTCCTTAATGGTTTTTTATCATAATGGATGACAAAATTACTGTCGGCTGAACTGAGAATGACACCAGGGTTGCTACAAACTTACCCAAGTGTAATTCCCTGATATTGCCCCAATTTCCAGACAAGATTTAGCATTTCTCCCTGACAATTTTTGAGATCTCAAGGGTAAGTAAAGACATAAGTTGACAAAAAAATTTAATGACATCTGTATTTCTAACAATGTGAGCAAAAATCTTAAGAAGTAACATCAACATATTGTGTAATGAACTGCTTTTAGATGGAAAAAGCAAGCCAAATGATATACATGTTGCATTAAGACCACTGATGTTATTTTATTTCAATAAAGCGAAACACATTTGGTGACAAATATACGCATTTTGTTGGAGTCACAAGTCAGATTTAAAATACCTTCACTGCTTTCAGAAATAACCTCAGAAAAAAGCCTCTTGAAAGAAATGTATAAGGTACAAAGAGTTGTATAAACTAACACTACAGGTGAGCGCCAATAAAGTGTTGGTTCCACTATGTTTGTTGTTGTCGGTTGTTTTATGTTATTCTATAGGTATTGTGTGATTTTTCTTTCAAGAAATACATGAGTACATAGCGTACAAACTGCCAGTGACTGCCACAATTTTCTTCTTCTTATCATCCATACTTTCTAATATATAAACTACTTTCGAAGTGCTAAAATGTACTAGAACAAATAAAATGTCTATAAAATACCACACTGAACAATGTACTTGCAATGAGACAATCGCAATTCCTGAAATCCATTGCCTGTGGCCTCTGGCCTGTCGAGCAGCACCACAGTCCTGGGTCCATGGATAAGCCACGAAAATCCGCTGAATTACACCACACACAGACAGAATCGGCCTGCGGTCAAATTGATAAGACTAGATCCAACAGGCAGGGCCAGCACATGAATGGGAAACTACAAGCTTCAGATTGGCAAACCCAATCTGTTAGAGATAACCACAGAAATGGCCTGCGGTTTTTGCCCATCATGGAAGTCCACTAGTGTGGCCAGCTATTAACGTCTCACAGACATGCTGATGAAATGAGACCATGGTGACCACCCATGCAACAGATGACTTACACAAATACAGAATCAATGAAGATAGGTAGCAACACAACGTAAAGATGATCGCTGAGCCACAGACAGACACACAGAAAAGACAATTACACTCTCACAACTAAATTTTTGGCCATAGCCTTAGTCAGAGCACGAAAACACTCACACATTCACACAATCCCTCAGACACAACTCATCCACATGTCTGCTGTCTTTGACCACAGCGTCAACAAGCTCTGAGAATGATATCCAAACAAACCACTGCTCACACCTCCCTGCCTGCCAGCAGCTGCTGGCTAGCAGCAAGTAGGGTGGCAGCACTGACTGTAAGCTGAGGGAAGGGGAGAAGCAGTAAGAATGAGGGATTAGGGAAGCCACTCACATTCTCAGCTGCACCCAGCCAACCATCTAAATAAACAAACAATTTCATGCTACTGAGACAAAAACTAGATTTTTCCAGTTTTTTCCCCTGATATGTTTGAAATTCCCTACTTTGTCCTGTTGTCTAGCATTCAGAATGGAGCTATTCACTCTAGAGGGAATATAACCAACAAGCTCCCATCCAACAGTAAGCAAGAGATTGGGAATCCATAACAATCCAATAGAATAATAGAAACATACCTCATACGTCACTTTCTATAAAGTATACAAATATCTAGAATCAGGAACTGAAAATTCACGTTAGGAAATCAAACTTTCAATACCACTCACCGGCTTTGATCTGTGACATAATTATGTTGTGGGGTGTCATGATAGTGCAGCATATTTGAAATGTATTGTGTGGTTGCACAGAGCAATCATGTTAGAGAATGTAGTGACAAGCTCTGGAGTGGGATGTTTATGTTTGTTATATTGGACTTCCTGAGTTCTGTTTGTGATAATAATACTGAAGAGCTTGTGGGGGTCTGTTAGAGTTATTTCGAAGCTGGCAGTTATGGGCCATACATTCAGTTTTGGGTTTAAATTATTAGTGTGGTATGCCTTTTATGGTTGGTGATTTAATTTTATGTGTGATTTTTATTGGTTGATTTACGGAGGGAGACAAAACAACAGTGGTCTTAGCCCACTGTTGTTCACACTCACTTTGTTTATTATTCGGTTTCTCTCCCTGTTAGTCTAGGAAAGCCAACCGATACCTATAAAGAGTAGTGGAAGGCTTTTACTGTCTCTTTATTAGACACAATTTCTTCAGGAATTAATGAACTGAACATTCTGCCTCTTTTGTCCTCCAAATATAGCGTGTTTTTTGTTAGTTATAGATGTAGCAATGAAGTACACAATTACGTTCCTGAAAGTCACAATGGGGGTTTAAAATTTTCTTAGTTACAGACACTTTTTATTGTTATATGTCTGCTTTGTTTTCGTTTTCTTGCTTTCAAATGTTGACTTCTGATGGGTAAATGAAATGCTCAAGATGTCTACCATTGCTCTAACACAACCTTCTACAGAGCACATATGGATTGACTTACTCGCTCCCATATTTCAGGTGTCAGCTGTATTTGCTGAAATCCTTCTTGAATGCACTGGTGAAGGATTTCAACACTTGAAAAACTATTTTGCTCTGAAATCAAGTACAATTTTCAAACAGCATCTGCCAAATAAATGAACAGGTCATGTGGCAGCAATATCTCGGCCTGCTTGATCTCCTGATCTCAATGCAATGGATTTTTATTTTTGGGGGCATTTAAAGGAAATTCAAGGTCTATTGTGAATGTTGATGATATTAAACTGACTATTTAAGGAGGATTTCAGCAGAAACAACAGACACTTGAGTTATGGGAACAATTAAGACAACTGGGTTATGGGAACAATTAAGAAAATCCATGATGCAACATTTAGAAGTTCATGTTAAAGCTAATGGCTGATGTTTCCAGTATTTCATTTAGCTATCAGAAAACAACACTTGAAAAGAAATAATACCTGTAGAAACAAGCTAGAAATTTGAAAACAAAAAGACAGAAATGAAGTGAACTTGCGGTAACAAAAAAATGTCTGTAATTAAGAAAATAAAAATCTTCTTTTTAAATCCTCCATCAATTCCCAAGAGGTTCCCATACGTTAGTTAACACACAGTATGTGACACTGTTGATGGGCCAGCATATGGCATATTGTTAGATTTGTGTATTGGCTCACTTTCGTTTATAAGTATGGTTTTTTTTTGTTATTGTCATATATACTGTATGTGTACATATTTGTGCGTTTCTTCTACGGCGAAACTGGAGTTAAGGTACGCTAGAGTTTGTTTTATCTACAATGTCGAGGTTAGATTTTTGACGTTAGTGATAC
Organism: Schistocerca cancellata; assembly: GCF_023864275.1. Lineage (NCBI taxonomy): Eukaryota > Metazoa > Arthropoda > Insecta > Orthoptera > Acrididae > Schistocerca > Schistocerca cancellata. The sequence goes on along the minus strand of NC_064630.1, from coordinate 592,579,452 downwards.
AAGTGAGTTTTGGTTTAACAGTTCCATAGATAGGTCACCTGTTGTTGCCGATACTGCCTTTTGTTAGTTTTCACAATTTTCACTATGTGTACTGGTCTTGCTTTTTATCTTAGGATGTCTTTATCATTATCGGTGTTTCAAGTTGAGCTACATAGCTCAAATCATTTAAATGATGCTGTACTTCCTTCACTTGTAATTTTACTTATTTGTCGTACTACTGTACAATTTTGGTCCTAGACCATTTTCAAGAACATAAAATGGAAGCATTACATGCACAATGTGTTAGCATCAGTAAAGAGTTAAATGCAAAGTATGTCAGAGCTGAAGATATGCTAGGAAAATTACAACTTAGGTCACACAAGATTGTCAATGGTACATTTGCCACACAAGGTTTTGCCTCTGTGTATATTTAATTAGAATTTATAATGGTTGTGCTTATGACCATATGTAACTGCCAAAAATTTGGAAATGGAAACTCAGTTATTATGGAAGGACTTCACTATTAATCAGTTGTTGCAGAGATCTTCCACTAAGTATACACATATATACAAAGCTGATGTACTCAAGATACACAAGCAGTGCTTACTGGGTGTCAGTCTGTCATACACACGTAAAAGTAGTAAGATTAATTAAATAAAATAAAGCCAAGTTATACAATTTACCATTTGAGTCTATAAGAGTTTAAAGCTGTGCTTTTACAACCATGTAAAAGGGATGAAAATTATGGAACTTATTCTAATTTTACAATTCTCATCCCTTTTTCATTAAGGGAAGGAATGAAAATTTTGTGTTTTTCATTTCTTTTTTGTTACGCGGCTATAAGAGCACATTTTTAAATGTTTAATTGCTCACAAGGTAAATTGCATACCTTAGTTTCATTTTAATTTCATTAATTTTCCTACTTTTACATGCATGTGACACAATAACACTCTTTAAGCACTGTTTATGTACAATGAGCATATCAACTTTATTTATGTATACTTAGTATATCATCTCTGCAACAACTGATTATTAGTGAAATGCTTCCATAATAACTGAGCTAAATTTTCAAATTTGGGCAGCTACATATCTCATAAGTAGAACAACAATGAACAATAATTAAATATACACAGAACCAAAAACTTGTGTGGCATAATGTACCATTGACAATCTTCTGCAAAGTAAGTTGTAGTTTTCTTAAAATAAGTTGAGATTTAACATACTTTGTGTTTAATTCTTAACTGAAGATAACACATTTTGTATGTAATGCTTCTGTTTTAAATACTTGAAAACAGCCCAGGACCAAAATTGTACAACAGTACAACAAATCAACATGACAGCTGAAAGTGGTAAAAAATCATTTAAACAATACATTGCAGCTGTGGATCCAATCTCAATGAAGATTACAGCTCAAATAATGTCAATAGCGCATGTTGTTAGTGTCTGGGATTTTTTTGCAATTTATTTTTGGATTTCTGTATTGGTATCAGTCTTTCAAGTTAAGTTCTACAGTTCAACTGATGTTTTTGATACCAATTATTCATTTTTTTCCTCTTGTGGACTCTTTCTTTAAATTATTGGTTCTGTTGTTACATTTTGTATTATTATGCTGTTGATGTGATTTTGTGGTTGTTATGTTAATTGTTAGCTTCTCACCACCCAAGACCCCCATTTTCCTAAGATAGACACATTAGGTTCAATATTTATTATAAAGAATTTGCACAATTCTGCACTTAATCATTATATTTGCAACCAACAGAAATGTGTAAGAGTATTGGTCTCCATTTGCTGTGTCTTGGGATGTTGTATGATGTCAGTGGCCAATGCTGGTGGCTGGTATCAGATGCCCTGCTTTATATGCACTTGTCATTAGAAAGCTGCATGGCAAGTTATAGTGTACTGTAAATAGGACTTATTTACAGGTGTAGGTATATATTATTTCTGAAAAATACCTGTAATAAAGTAAACATTAAGGCACTAACAGCTTACAAACAGTGGCTGTCTAGTATGACTGAGAAGGCAACTGCTTTTTCAAACAGGAAGCTTTTATTCTAATTTATCTGATTAATGTTAGCTGGCTTAAGAGAGGATAGTATTAAGCAGTATACTGAGTTTATTGTTAATACAGTAAACAGATTAAGCTTCTATGAATGCTTTGTCTTCTTGTTAATGTACACTTTGACTCATTTTACATCCCTGTAGGCTCTCCTTCTTCATGGGATCTTCAGAAGACAATGGATGAATGAATTAATGAAATGAGTTAGCCCTAGCATGGGTCAAAACTGTCAACAAGAAGGGCAGCAAAAGTGATCCCCCAAATAGCTTTGACATCCATCTGTTGTGCACTCTTACAAAAAAATTATGAACTGAAGTATAATGAGGTTTCTCAGAAACAGTAATCTCCTCCATGTCACTCAGCATCAATTAAAAAAACATCAGTTATGCAAAACTTGATTTGTACTTTATCACCTAGCATCCTGCGAAAGCTGTGGATGACAACTCTCGTAGCGGCCCCTTATACCGACAAGCAAGATGGGTTGCCAACCCCCTTTCAGGAGCGTGGAGAGAAACATCACCAGTGGACAGAAACCATAACAGACTTTCCAAATAAACACAAAACTACCTCACCAGACAAGACAGTGCTCCACAAATCGGAACTCGTATGACTCATGTAGCACTCCACTGACCTGGCTGTATAAGGACGCCTAGACCATCAGACCGGCAGTGTTTACCAACAGCTAGGAGCAGCTCCGGCCAGTACTTACGCCGGCCCTAGCATTGTATTCACTCACTGTAGCATTGTAGTAGCACATTGTATTTTGTATTTCATAGAGTATATTTTGGTTAGTATTTTCCTTCCATTGTCTTGTTTCCTTATCTGATTTGCAACCAAAAGAGTTGTGGGGTTTTCTGGTTATTATTGCGTTTAAAACTTAGTGCATGCTAAGAAGGCGTTTTATTTAATTATAATAAAGTGTGCTCAAATTGATTGTTAGTTCTCTCCTGCCAACCACAGGACACATCGAACAGAATGGCCTCCTCTGAGGAGCTTCTTCAGTCCTTGGCAGAAACTTAACAGCAGATTCAGGCAATGCTCACGCGTTTAGAAATTTGCTCTCACTCACCAGCGTTGCAAGCGGTAGTTCATAGAGTTTATTTCATCACAGATAAATGTCTGATTTTCTGGGCTCAAAATTTTTCTAAATGGCTCGTCCTCAAAAAGTTGCCTTTTAAATGAGAGTCAAACGCTCTGTGACTTAAGAAATTCATCACAAATTCTCGGACATAGTTCATTTTGCGTAAAAGGAAATTTACTTTGAAAGTAAAGCTAGTTTACACAACGTCACTAGGTTGCAGACAACTGCGCTACAGGCCACTGTGCATGCGTGCCGCACGTTTGCCCAACTCATTGGTGAAACTAAACACTTTCGGCGTGTTCCAACTTTGGCAACATTAGTTGCACGAGCTTTGAGGTTACGTGTGTTCATAGTGTGTGGACAAACTGAAATATGAAGTGGGGAACGGATAATAATGTTCAATTTTTGGATATCTATGCTCTGCATAGGTGTTTGTGGGATTTCAGTGGTGCTGATAACAAAAATAAGCAACATATTGCTGATCCTGAGACCGTCGTGTGCAATCAGAACATAGACGGTTTGACAATATCTGAGCTGCAGGCAAAATTTATTGAATTAGAAGCACATTTACAATTGAATTAAGAAAAATACAGGCAAGTGAAATTCTGGCTGTGGAAGTGCTCTCGTCTACAAGACTAAAATCCCATAGTTAGTGTTTGCCGACACATTTTTAAGGAATATTGTTGACAGGAGGGAAGGGTACACAAATCAAGAAGCTGCATTCTTTATTCAATATTCATCTATTTAAAATGTCCCAGCAGTGTTCCCCTTCCACATATTTTTGAATTTTGAAGTACTGCCGCTGTAAAGATCTATCTTTAAGACAGTAGCTTGTAAACCATTCTCTTCTTTATGCGGCCTGCTTTGAATAATTATTGCTGTTAATGTTAATAAACCTTAGTTAATGTTAATAATTATTGGTGTTAATGAAAAAATGTCATCACAAACTAAAACTTTATCTTCTAGCAAGCCAAGTGTTCTCAGTTGTAATGCACGCAATGTGATCTGTAAGCAACCGAGCTATGTCTTTTCCTCATCCAGTTACAAATCGAAACAGGTTTCTTGCTTTTTTCTTATGCAGAGATTCCACGCAACAAGCTGTGACTTGCAGCTGCCAAAACTTTCATTTCAGACATGACTTAGGAGCCCACAAAACGATGAAACTGATAAGTATACTGGTGTTGCCGGGTCTACAATCATGTATAAAATCATTTGCGTGCACCTCATTTCATGCAACGACTGGTGCAGCCTAATGATGTTGTGTAAACTAGGCTTAATGGTTTTCAAACCACCATTCGCAATATTTTCCCGCCACCTGTTAGAAGAAATAGGTTCGTTTCAGTAGTTGGCAGAGAGCACCAGATAACAGGAGGCGCCACACTCGCGCGGCTACAATGATGTAGGAAGCCCGTATGTTCGTACACTAAAATATCTTACATTATGTCCTAACAGAAACAAGACAGCAGAGGAAACTCCAAGAGCATTGGAATTTTGTGAACCACACTAAAATGCACAATTCAGCTTATAGTGCACATTAGCAAGTCCAGAATCCCAATGATGTAGGCCTCGAGCTGATATTAAGCTTTTCAGTGTGGTTTTCAGTATATAAATATTCTTGGAGTACAAGTACTATATTATTTCATGTTTGGTTCTTAATTATAGCATAATGCCATACCTGCTAGAAGACGAAAATGTGCATTTGAAATGCAGTGAACAGTTAAAACTAGCCAACAGCGTGGAATTAAACACTTCATTTCAAATAAATTTACTGCTCTGAGCATCTGCCCTGGATCTACGATATTCCCAAACACCCCCCAAGGGTTTGACATAGGATGCCAAAAACTTAAAAAGCTGACCTTTCAAAAAACAGTCGGATACATCAGGCATATATGTTCGAGAAAATGTAAGACATGTTATTTGGTCTTAAGTGTGCCAAAGTGCAGTGCCACACTTCTTCACACAACATTCTTCTATCGCATGTCATTGTATTCACTGTATTTCACTCTTGGACTTTAAACGTATATATTTTGTGATTGACACAATCAAACCTATATTCTGGACAGTGGAAATTAAAATTTCCTGTGGTGCCTCTCCTACTCCCAGTCGGCCGGTTTGACATCCTGCCCCTCTTTAAAAAAAACTCACAATTAATACTGGATGGGATTATTTGTGAGCAGGAGAACAAGAAATCTTCAGAAAATTTGCACTCTTTATTGCCTATTAGCTAATAACTTGCTGTTTTGTGTGACATGAAATTAAATATAGGATACATAAAACCACAAAGACAAGAGACAAGCAAGACTGTACACATTTCTTCTATCGTTAGGTCTTAGCAATTTTTCTCTCTCATATTGCTACAGTTTTACATGGCGTGCTTTCCTTTCTGCGAAAGAATCTATTACCTCATCAAAGTTCATCAAATGTTTTGCTACATGAAAAATCGAACTGTCGTTATCTAATATTGAAAAAGCTGTTAATACAAATAGTACCCAAGACTGGTGTGATTTATCGATCTGATTACCTCTGTTTTGTCACAGTCTGCTAGATGAAATGAAACAGGCCTGCCTAATATTGCATAAATTGTAACACTCACCAAATAACACTGTTTTGGCACAAATTGTCATTTTTATAGCACGACAGAATGAAGTACCAACATCAAATGCCTATTAGGCGTACTAAAAGCAAAAAGCTTTATGTTAGGAAATAGTTTCACATTACATTCATGTGCTCCAGCTTCTCAAGCATGAGATCGAAAAGCAGAAGTACAAAATTTTTGTATAAATTTGGAATTGTCACATTCTTCCATAATTTGTGTGATGTCCCCATTCTTCTCCGTCCTCGTTCTAACAATCTTGTCATCACTAATTCTGTAACTATTCCTGCCAGTATCAATACTCATTCTCTGGCTAACTTCACTAGTCCTGCCATAATCATCAGCTTAGTTATCCCACGTTTATTCTCCAGTTAGGTGTTATTACGTGTTCGTACAACTCATTTTCCACGCTACTCCCAGAAATGAACTTAAGCCGCTGCTAGTCGGGGACTGTACAACTGGCCCTTACTAGTGTAACGATCTGGCCAAAACTTTTCTGTTACAATTTCATTTTCTTAGAGACACCGAGAAGATAATACATGATCAAAGATGATCATTTGTAAACCCAGTCCCAGCTCATTTTCTTAGAGACACCGAGAAGATGATACATGATCAAAGATGATCATCTGTAAACCCAGTCAATCACATAACAAACAGCAATTGGCATTCACCCGTTCGGCTTTATTCTGCTCAGCTCAGCTCATACAGCCCCACCCCTATTGTCTGCAGGAAAGTTTATTTCTAGATGCAACCGGGATTCCTCTGGCAGAGACATCACGTACACTATGCACCCATTCAAAAATCAACTTATGATTCATTCAGAAATCAACAAGGAATGTGCTCAAAAATGTTAAAAAATGAACAGGGATTCATTTCAAAATTATATGAATAATCGCTAGACCGACGTGCGTTGGATGCTACACGCATTGTGAAACAAGGTTTTTTTCCTCAAGAATACGAATTTGCCCCCCCCCCCCCCCCCCCGTGAAATTGCTGCCTGGGGCAGACACCCTCAGTTCCCCCTCTCCTCCCCTGGCCCCTAGATCCAGGTCTGATGCGCATGCACGAATCTGGCAGGGCGTGCTAGTAAAATTTTTCTGGGTAGCATCAGGCTGCTTGCTGATACTGCTTATACAGGCAACAGCCACACTTCTGTAGCCAGAAGCAGGAGAAGGTACTACTCATACGCAACTCAAATGTGCGCGACTGCTCGGACGAATCTAATGTAAACAGTTGAGACATCATACTCATAGGAGGCAATTTGTTGTTATGAAGCATTGCATAGTCTTCCTAAAGTCTAAAGTCTTTGACACATTTTGCTATTGGCGGACGCTTGTATGAGCACTGTGTTTTGTTGTTGTATGAGGCACTTTTCCTTTGCAACTGAAGTCTTTTTTTCATTTTTTTTCTCTCATTCATGTTTTATTGCTGCACTATTATTCTGCAGAAGCAGGCTCCAGTAATATCCTTTGTTAGAGTATCGGTTCTTACCAGCCAAAATTACAAAAATTTAGCTGAAAACTAAAACAATGAAAAATTCCTCGAATTCTAAAAAATTCCCCAGTTTTCTCCCAGATAAAAAAATTTCCGGATTTTTCCCAGATCTCTCAGTTCTCCAGGGTCATATAGACCCTGAATTACGTGGAACAGTTGGAACAACATTTACTGGCACATGGGATCCATAATGAAAATCGAAGTTGGGCTCTTTTTTTTTTTTTTTTTTTTTTTTAAAGCAACAATCAATCCACAGGTGTATCGTTCAATTCAACAATTGAACTATGAGCAGTCCCCTCGTGATCTCTCATTCACTCATATCAAGGGCTGCCTTTTTGAGTACTTTGACGCTAAAATACACATCACTTCCGCCCGTCAGACTTCTTTTTCTTGTCGAAAGTCCCCAGATCAGTCTTATCGGGAATGGATTACGATGCTCCAGGGTATCTCCCGTGATTGTGAATTTCTGGTGTGTCAACGTTACCTGCAAGCAGTCTTATGCCTCTTCGTTGATTCGCGATATGGTGGTGTTTCACGCACCAGATGAGGGTCAGTGGGCTGATATTTTGAAGTTACAGGACCCGTCCCTCGACTCCTGTCTGCCCATCATTCGTGCATTTGATCAGTCGCACCGGCTACAACCACCGCGTCTTGACCCAGCTGTTTCCGCAGCTTGCCAGTTGCCTAGCGCTGAGTGGGAGCCTCATCGATCCATTCGTCCACCCTGTGACAGGAAGTCTTTCACCCGGGTTCCGTCCAGTCCGGACTGTTTCCAGACTCACCAACGGTCGGAGTGCCTCCACCAGCGGGCAAGATGCACAGCTTACAGCCAAGTGGGCCATACGACAGGCTTCACAGAAACATCGCGTAGGTGCCACGCTTCCTCCGGACACACAGGCTCATCACGAATAATCACCTCAGGACTTGGAAGCCTCGCGTCCCATTGATGGACAAGTATTCTCCGTCATTCTCCAGTCAGGTGCCATTTTCTTCTAACCTTGGACGTCATGCATATTCCGGTGGTCTTCAAAATTGACACGGCATCATCCATTTCTGTTGTGGATGGTGCCACATACCAACGCTTGGTCTCGCCAGCTTTATCCCTGTACACTCGCATCTTGCATAGTTTCAGTAATCACTCTACATCAGTCGACGACATTTTTTCCACACAAATCTCTTACAACGGTTGTCCTTCACTGCCCAGTTTTTGGTGGTTGGGGCGCTGGTGCTACTAACCTTCTGGGCCAGGACATTTTTGGTCATCTGGGCTTATAAGTACCGAACGCGGTACAGGCGCTGTCGATTCCCTCATCGGATAATCTCCTCACCCCGTTGCTCAGCAAATATGAAACATTGTTCTCATCCTCCACACCAGGGGTGAAGGGTTTTGCCGCACATGTTCAGCTTATTCCCTCTGCTGTTCATCATTTTTTTAAGGCCCGCCCGGCACCCTTTGCTCTCCGTGATTGGCTCCAGGTGGAACTTCCACTGCTTACAAGATGAAGGCCTCCTTTTGCCCGTCACGCACAGTCACTGGGCAACGCCTATCATGATAGTTGAGAGCCAAACGGTGCTTTACACGTCTGTGACGATTTTAAGGTCAAGGTCAATTCTCAGTCTGTCATCAATGCATATCCTGTCCCATCGGTGGATGACATACTCTCATGTCTTGAGGGCTCAACTGTTTTCACCAAAATTGATTTGCATGACACTTATTTGCAGCTACTGTTGGACGAGGAATCGCAGCAGATCCTAGTCATCAATACCCCATGTGGCCTTCCCTGGGACAATTGCCTCCAGTTTCCAAATAACATTTTCCAATGTTATTTGGAGCACCTCACAAGCCAGGTGCCCGGGGCGGTCAATTATCGGGATGATGTCACTGTTGGTGGCTCGTTCACGGTGGACCTTGCAGACAAGCTGGATGGGATGTTTCAGGTTTTTTCCCCAGGTTGCTGGAAAGAAAAGTGTGACTCTTTTGCGTGAGAGGTCAGCTATCTTGGGTTCATGATCGATGCCCATGGCCTGCACGCCTCTAAGGAGTATGTTGAGGTGATTCAAAACCTGCCTCCTCCCACCAATGTGAAGCAACTGATGCTGCCCTCGGCCAAATCAACTAGTATTGGTGTTTTATACCCCAGGCCGCCATGATTTAGACACTCCTGACGGGGTTATTGTGCAAGGGTGCGCAGTGAGTTGGGACATGGCACGCAAACAGGCTTTCACATGTCTCAAGTCAGCTCACTCGCACCCTCCTTGTCTGGCCACTTACGATCCTTCCCTGCCTCTCATTGTCGCTGTCGATGCCTCGAACTATGGCCTGGGAGCAGTCCTCTCACAAGTGGTCGATGGTGTCGAGAGGCCTGTGGTTATTGCATCCAAAAAATTCACCGATGCATAAACCAAATACTGTCAAATTGAAAAGGAAGCTTTGGGGCTGGTTTTCACACTGATGAAATTCTACAATTTTGTGTATGGTCATCATTTCACACTGCAGACTGACCACAAACCTTTGGTTTCTTTGTTTCAACTGGATGCTGCAGTGCCCACCCAGATGGTGCACCCCCTCCAACACTGGGCACTCTTCCTGGCGACGTTTGACTTTGATATTGTCTACCGCACCTCAAAACAACATGCAAATGCTGATTTTCTGTCCCGACTGCGTGCACGTGTTCTAATTACTCTTGATGGAAGTGTGCATGCATGGCACTCAAGTTTTTGTATTGTAGCCTGACAAAAACTAGGCAAGTCACTGCTGTGAACCACGAAGTATGTTGATACAAATATAGGAGACAAGGTGGTTGGTTGGTTGGTTGGTTGGAGAAGGGACCAAATTACGCAGTCATCAGTCCCTCCGACCTGAGATTAACTGAAACCGATAAAATCCCACATTAAAAGAAGGAACTACAACATCCATAAAATGATAAACTATTAACAGGGAAGGAAGGAAAAGGACAGAAGACAAGGTGAGGGAAAGAAAGTGACTAATGACAGGGGCATGAAGGAAGAAGCACAGGAGACAATTTGGTCTTCAAAAACACAGTAGAGAGTGAACATCATGACAGCAAGCCGAAATTAGTACTGTTGAACAGTCAGAATTGCCTTCAACATCAAACTCACAATCAAACATAGTTAAAATGAAAGTCTTGGTACAGAAAATCTCAGTAAGGGTTGTATTCACAAATCGACATAATGGAGACTCCAAAGTTGAGACATGAAATGCTGATTCACTTGCCGGGACCAGTATTTATTCCCTCTAGCAAATCAAAGGCGATCCCCAAGCGATGTGTTTACTGCAGTCTGAAAAGTATCAGCACGTGAAAAATGGTACTACCTGCTACACAAATAATACTGTCATCACTCTCCTTAGTCTGCGTCCTAAATGTAGGAGTGTTGAGACATTAGGGAGATCTTAAGCAAATCTTCACGTAAAAAATACGGCATTACCTTTATAACCTGTACTCCAAAACTTACTTTTGTCACTTTATCAGTCCACTCGAAGCAGGTAAAAACAAAACTGTTAAACAAGAAAACTTATAACTGCACTTACCAAGAAACATGGAATTGATAGTAAGATCTCTACGATTTGCATCCAATTTCCAATCAGTCGTAAACTCCACATCAGCATGGCGCCCATCTGTTCGAACATCAATACGCAATGTAGTTACCTGTGCCAGGAAAGGTCATTCATGAAACACATATTGCCAATTCATCAAACTGTGCAGAGAAGTAACTCTTACCTCAAAATTTTCCTTGTCATTTATTCGTGGAGTGACTGTTCCATGTTTTTCTCCTTTCATATTGATCATTCTCACACCCTCTGTCTCAAACATTTCTTTCATTTGATCTGGTGTGGCAGTAGTGGCGAAGTCAAGATCCTTTGGATTGATTTTCATCAGCAGGTCCCTAAAGTAAGTTAAAAAGCATGTTAGTACTTTAGCTGCACCATACGAGACAGTTTCAAAGAAAACTTATCTTGGTCACATAAGAAAAGCGCAAAGAAAAAGGTAAAATGCACATAGGCCAGAAACAACAAGCAGTTTCAATTGTGTGTGTAATGACTGTACAATACATAAAGAATCAACATTTCTATCAGCATACTCAGACCAAATTACTAAGTCCGCTAAAGCAAAATATTCACACGACCAGTATCATTCTTGCAGTAGAACTGCAGGTTTTACATTTACAGCAGTCCAAAAACAACAGTAACATTCATAAATGAAATACTGGAACAAGAAATGAGTAACACTATCCATCACTCAGTCTTAGTGTGATAAAGAAAGGAATGAGGTATGCAGCCGTAAATATCATTTATCACTCATCCAAAGATGTACAGAATCTAATGCATAGCAAGATTAACTTCAAACACAAAATGAACCCACCTCTGTTTGACAACTCCTTTGACACAACAGAATACCTGCATGCGTAACAATATAATGATTCTGGCCCAAGAGACTAAAGTTGACGGTCATGTGTGCATGAGGTATGCTTGCTTGTGTATATGACTTGTGTTTCTCTTTTGCTAATGAAAACTGTGGCCGAAACCTGTATATAAATGTCTTTTAATTGTGCCTGCCTGCAACTTAAGTGTCTTCTTTGTGGTAAGTTGCGATCTTTCTTTTCCTACAATGTAGACAATATAATGCGTATGTGTTTTCCACATCATAGCAAGAGATCACAACTGTGATAAATGGCACACACAAATAACTAACAGCTTCAAGTAAGATACCGGTAAGTCTTTAATAAAATTACGATATAGTAATGTACACCCCACACTACACACAAAATACATCCCAACTCTGCAGCTTATTATCTCACCAAATAATATGTAATCATTCTTAGTCTGGGTATAGAAGTTCATTAATTCAGGATATTTTACCAGAGATATTAAAATGTGTAGTTGTTAGGTTCTATATGAGAATATTGGCTTCACTAATGTCTTAAACTACTGGCTAGTCTCTTCCCTTAGGCCTTGTTCATTTTGCATAATTTGCGAAAAGGTTATGCATTTTAGGATTACCACCCGCTTGTACAATAATGCAATAATTGGACTTCAAAAGGGTTTCTCTACTGGGACAGCCATTATACATTCTCTACTTCTGCCACAAGAATGAAGGTCAACTTCAGGGAGGCAGTAATCAGTAAGTTAACACATTCGGCATAGTTTCATTCACTGATGTAATGTGGGATAATAATTTAAGATAAAGCTGCACTTACACAAAAGGTACTCACTGAAAAAAGTTTTATAGATATTACTGCAAGTTCTGGTGCTATCAGTGTGGTGTACTGGTTAGTGTCACTGTTTGGTATGCTGCGGGCCGCTGGTTGAAATATGTTACATTTGTAATGTTTGTACATCTAGAATATTTAATGGCTGTATAAATACTAGCTTTTTGGAACATTTGATACTTATATAAACAACTGCACTCTCCACCCAGGAGATCAGTTCCATTTGGCTGCACATCAGTGTCAGTATAAACAAGCTTTTAGTTCAATGTGTAGTGCTTCACTGACAACTCAGCCTTTGGATTTGGAATTGATTATGATTTCGACATGACACTGCTGGTGAAGACACTGGGTATTCTTTAGACATCTTCATCACTGTCACTCATAAAAGCAGTCACCTACATGAACAGGGAGCAGAGCACAACTAGTTCATCATTTCTACAGTCCATGTTTTCTGGAGACCAATGAATTCCTAGCAAATGGCAAGTCAGCTGCACATCAGGCATCCATCAGTGTTTACTGGAGATGCTGGTCAAGACCAGACAAAATGGCTGAAAGTATCTGACATTGTTGCCAAATACAACAGATGAAATGACATGATAGGTTTGGCAAACATGCACTTTTACTTGGATGGCACAGCCCACCACTGGTTTGAAAAGAACAAAGTGGTCAACAGCTGGGACAAATTCGAGGCCGAATTCAAGAAAGCCTTTGGTAGCAAGCAACAGCAAGTCTGTTTAGCAAAAGAACAGGGGAAAATGACACAGACATACAGCGTGTTTTGGCAGTTTGCAACATTGCAAGCCCGGATATAACAAAAGCTGAGAAAATCTCCCATTTACTTAAATGAACCAGCTCGAAGACATGTACCAAGCTCTTCTGGCGAAGGCTGTCACTGCAGAAGAATTCAATAAATGGTGCCAGAATGCAACAGAAAAGGGCTGGATGAATGAAGTCTGATGAACTCCTGAATATGGTCCCTATGGCAAGGAAGGAAGACCACCATAACCTTGCTTCTCTCTTACACCACATAGTAAGAGATTTGAGATACAAAATCTCATTCCTGAGAAATAATGTGTTAACTGAAACTCTATTATTTGCTTACACTGAAGAGCAGAGTACGTACACTTCATCAGTATACTGAATTGTAGGAGGATTCAGACAAGGAAAATTTGGAATTAGTAAATAATGTGGTACAGTACCTATGACCCAGTGACAAATCAACGGAAATACGGAAGCGTCCGATCCCGCCCGTCTGCTTTGACCCATGACGTCACAAATATGGCGGAAACAAAAACAAACACACACACTTTCCACAAGAAGCCTAATGACACTAACGGGACAAGCGCAGGAAATGGGGTGTTTTGGGTGGGGGGTGGGGTGGGGTGGGGGGGGGGGGGGGGGGGGGAACTAAATATAAACAAATTTAGACATCTTGCGTAGCTACAACGTGTAGGAGTGAAGACAGCCATGCATGAATACCCACCCACCTCCCCAGGGCTCGTAACCCCTGCAACCCATAGAAGATAAAGATGCTTCAGTAGCTGATTAGTGTTTTTTGTCTTTAAAAAAAAATCTCACGGGATAGAACGAACAGATCAGAAAGATAAATATAATAAACTAAAACAGAAATTGGAGGAAACAGATAATTAAAATAAGTAATAAGCGTTTTTTAAATTTAAAAAAAAAAAAATCTCACGAGATAGAACGAACAGATCAGAAAGTAAACAAAATAAGATAAAACAGAACTGGAGACAGCCACACTCAAACCAAACTCCGCGCCGTCATGACGTCACACACGACAACACCCTTACGTCACGGGTCAAAGCAGATGCGTGGGATCGGACGCTTCCGTCGACCCAAATCAACATAGCTTTAACTACGAAATCCACAAATGACCAATGAATGACATCACTAACAGCAAAACATTATCAGAATAAAACCTGTTAAACTAATGCCACCTCCACAGGGATTGGGGGGCTTTAAGCAGAGATGTTTTAGTTTTAAATGCCTTGAAACATATTAAAAAGTTAAAAACATACAATCCATAAGAAATAGTCATGACATATTTCTTGGCTTCGACAACTCCCAACCAAACTGACGTAATAATCCAATCTACACCTTGGGCTTCCTACAAATCCATCTTCCACCACAGTCTACAAATGCTGGCTTTGACACCACACCCAGCAGAATGGCTGTAGTGCCTTCTTAAATGTACCCACTAGAGCTACATAGATGTAGTACACAACATAATCCAAGCCACTACCCCCTCCTCCTTCAATGTTTTGCCTTATCCCCTAGCCCTCTGTAGTGTACGCAACAGAAACCACCAACCACAAGAATAATACAATGTACAGTAAACAGAATGCAAACACCATCTACAACTGAAACATAGAAACAAACAGTCTTGACATCATTTACTTAAGATACGATGTCACACTTCAAAGAATGTACCAATGGCTCACATTGTTCACAAGACTCGAGAATTCATATCACCAAAACTATTCTTAAGGACATCATAGGGCAGTTTTCAGATTTTTAAACTGAGAAGACAAAGAAGGAACATTGGTCAATGGAACATATCTGAACCTCATTTACTAACAACACTTAGGGCTTTGGCTCTAATGCAGACAAATATCCAAAATTAATAGGTCAATGTAATGTAAGAAGTTTGACATTTGCCTGAAAATCAGTTATAATGAGGTTAAAACACCACAACTGGTTTTTTACACCTCACATATGCCAGTACTTTTAGAAGCCATGATTTTTTTAATATTAATTTCGAATTTTCCATCTTTTGAACTATAGCAATGTTAAAAGAAACCCTTGTACAACTTTCATTGCTTTCTCTGAGTCTTAAACAGTGGTATGCTTGAATAAAATGTTGGTTTTCAAGCCATGCTATTTAGGGAAATACGGAAGCGTCCGATCCAACCCGTCGGCTTTGACCCATGATGTCACAAATATTGCGGAAACGACCATAAACGATCACAAAGACGAAAACACATAGAAAAACAACACACACAAAGGTTTCACAAGAACAATCTTCTAACATTGATAGCAAACAAAGATAATAATAAACAAGTGGTACTCAAGGCCAGGCAGAGGGGGGCTGCGCCCCCCCTGACCCCCCCCCCGCCAAAGAAAAACTCCCAACCTAACCTCGTATTCAGGGCTACGCTACAGATCAATGTGTAGGTCAATCAAAAGATAAAAAAAAGAAACAAAAAAAAAAAAAAATAAAAGAAAAAAACAATATTGATTCATTAGACATAACGAGTAGCGACAAAACATATAGACCATAAAGATTGAACAATCTAATGGCAAACTGATGAAAGTCTCATAGACGACGTTAAAACAAAAAGTACAGTAAAAAGGTAAACTATATATTACAGGCCCTAAAACTCCTACTAAGGTAACGTCAACGAGGCAACATCTACAAACACGCCACATTCACAAACCAAACTCCGCGCCGTAATGACGTCACACACCACAACACCCTTACGTCACGGGTCAAAGCCGACGCGTGAGATCGGATGTTTCTGTTGACCCTATTTAGAATAAAAGTCTTGAGTCTCTGCCACCATCACTGTCGTTAGGGGGAAAATAAACTGACTGCCAAGAAATCCTTGAATATCAATAAGCAGGCCTAATAAATTAGAAACCCGTAAATGGGCAATGTGTAACCATATAAATAATTTTATGTTTTCTGCAATTTTTGTTTTACTGACACAGTTACCATACATATGATCTACAGAACATATAACCAGCTAACTAAAGACAATTATAAGCTGTTCATTTTGAAATCCAAATTTTTTGTTACTAAGTATGCTTTTTGTCCAGTGTGTTTATAAAAACTATTGCAGTACATGACGTTCTCAAAACAGCTTGGAAATCTGGCAATAATGAAAAGGTTGGTAATCATTTAGTTATGTTTTAGCTCCCATTTTTGAAGGAACTTGACAACAGCATGCTTAAGTCTTTTCGCAAAAATAACACTATAAGAACATTTGATACGTACATAACTTCATTACTTTTTAAACTGAACGATATTTGATTACTTTACTAGTGTTTCCACAGTAACACCTTTACCAATTATTTTAAAGATAATTTACAATGACTATATTACGTAAGTCAGACTCCGGGATTCCACAGTGTGCGTTCTTGGGATGCGGAAAGGCATCAAAGATGAACATTTAATTTAAGTGCAATATAGTAAAATGACTTTACTTCACAGAATTTAAGTGCTAATTCCAATCAACTGAGGCATTTGATAATGCTTCACCAACTTACAATCAAACTGTCACCTTCCAACCTAACCCAAGATCTGGGGAACTCAACAGCATATAGGCCGCATTGGGGAGTGAGAATGGAGTGGGTGACATCTGCCCTCACAGCCTAAGTTACTTAAAGTATACTACCAAAATCCAAATATCAATTGTAAAAACCATACATTTTAACAACTAGCTACAACCTAACAGACAGACTACATTAAACATCAGTCTGCCGTCACATCTAAGATTTGACATTCACTACTGTTGGCTTCACACCCTCAAAAATAGCCACCTTCACACCTAAACTGTGCTACATATCAGGCTGTAACAGCACAAATTATGCTCTAAAAGCTAATATAGGAGCAAAAGAAATATTGTTAGTTTTCTGTCATTTTTCTTTTTGCAGAATTACGATGTCACAAACTGTATCATCACATATTACGTGGCAAACCCAACATCCAGTATCAGTAAGACCACTTGACTCACTAATTCTGGTCATAAATTACCCTAAGAGATCAAATTTAAGAGTTTCTGTGAAGATACTCTTCAATGCAGTAGGAGTCATCAACAGACAGTTCATTAATTAATTTATCTACATGAAATTTAATGGGTGCTCTGGTAAGTTGCTGAATACATGTGCTCTCATATGTCTGACTCCTTTCTGAATTGATGCTAGGCTCTTAAAGTATCTGAAGAAGTTTTTCTTGTACTAGTGTTATGTTCAGAGTGAATTTCACTATTTTTAAGAAAAGGGAAATACTGATCATGAAAAAAAAAAACACTAATGAATAAGTCTATATACATTATGCAGCTGTTGTTAAAATACTCAGTCTTTTTGAATACGTCTCTGTAGAGTGATCTACAATTAACACCAGGTATAACTGTTGTAACATGCTACTCTACACTGAAAACATAAGCCCTGTAACTTGAATTTGCCCAGAAAATAATTCCTTAACTCATTCGTGATTGGAAATAAGCAGAATAAAGCAGTTTCTTTGTTTTTTCACGAATACTGCAAAAACAGATAAACCAAGGAGCTTCATAAATTCTAAGCAGGGATTTTATTACTAACTGTGATTTATCTACAGTCCCAAAAATTTAACACTTTCTATTTTTTGTATTTCATTGTTAGAAAAATTTATTTCTATTGATTATGGCATTCTATGGGACGTATTGAGCTATATGTTCTGAGTTTTGATAAAATTCAATGATAATCCATTTGACTGGCCGATCTGTTGATGTTTTGAATATTTCAACAAATGGTTCAAGATAAATAAAGCTATTTTAGAGATGAATCTTACCCACTAATTTGGTTACTACCATTTTCCAATGTAATATCTATGCACCATAAAATAAAATAAAACTTGACATGTATTATGCATTTAATTAAAAAAGTAATAAGAAATGAATAATCATACGCGGAGTGTATCGTAAGTGTCTGGCAGAATGCAAAAGTATGTACCCACAACAGCAAAAGTATGTACCAACAACACGAAGTTCCTTTCCTATTTTCTTGCATCACTAGATGGGATGCATGACTTCTTTCAACGTACTAACCTGGTTAAGAAAACCTTGGAAGCGAACATCGGTGCAAAACAATAAAAAAGAAACTGAAATAGTAGTTAATAACACATTCAGAACATAAGATAAATTTACTCACTAAGAAGGATGAATATTTTACACTGTAACTATGCGATAATATTACGAAGACGTTGAGCTAATACACTAAATATCAGTACTTACCTTACTGCTCCACCTGCTATTCTCAGTTCATAACCGTATTTCTTGAAAAGGGCAGATAATGCGTCCACTTCAGGCGTGAACAAAGCATGAAATTCTGGAGTGTCTATTTTAAATGTTTCCGATCTTTCTCCAGCCATAGTGCTTGCTGATGATTTGATGATCGTATATTGTGAACAACACCCTAATCGTTGAAGTAATGTCCCTTGAATCTAGAATTGTAAAATAGTTCGCAGAGAATACACATATATGTCATGTCACACTACGAAACGGGCGAAAATGCATGATCCTACAGATAGTGAAGATATAATCTCACCACATAGTTCGCAAGCGAGAGTCTTCCTGCTCTACTTAATAACTGCACTGTATTAACAAACATGTTTCAACATCCATAATTGTTACTAAATGCCATGACTAAAAATTCTACACGAGTTAATAACAATAGTCTGCAACACTGTGAGCGTCAACAACGCAGTTCTCACACAGAACTACACTGTCACATTACTTCACCGGCAAATTTGTCAACAAACACTGAGACATGAGTATTTCAAAGATAACTTGAAGAAAGCGTACATCTGTGTACACCAGTGATCTCCATACTAGTATAGAGATCACTGGCGTACCAAATACAGCAAAGGCAATCCAAAGTAGTTCTACGTTAGTTACTCAAAATCTTTGTAATGCAACAGTATCCAACCAGAATATCAAATGCACTTGAAACTGGCAAACATCCTTTGGCGTAGTTCAGTCCCGGTAAGCGAAATGGGAAAGGAGAAAGATTAATAAAATTCTGTGTTGGTAACAAGTTGTTATTGAAAACATCCTTAAAATTAAATAAACAGGAGGTTGGAAAGTACTTTTATTATTGAAATAAATATAATGTAAAAGTAATTACATAAGTGAACCTTAAAAATTATTGTGGTCTTCTCCTCTGAACCACAAAAAAACAAAGAAATAGCATATAAACTCTTTTTACTCCCATTATGAGTTTCTGGGTACAATCTATTGATGTATGAAAAGTTAATAATATGAAATAACGTGACTGCTTCGCCAAATAAGATTTCTTCAGAATTGTTTGACTTTTATCTGTAATTATAAATACTGCTTTGATGTTGATTTCCTGGTGATGTAACTGAAGTCAAGCTAAATAAATAGATTACAAAGGGCATAAGGAAATCATCAGATACTCTAAGGAAGCAAAATATAACAGAAAAACAAAGTGCAGTTTCCAGAAAGTATGTTGTTAAAAGAAAAGAAAAAATTCCTTGACGTCTATATTTATGTGCTGCTTCATGACCCTGCTGTCAATATCTTTATTCTTGGCTTGTGTGTAACTTTTGTGTTTTCTTTCAGTAAATGTTTTTTTTTCGTATCCAGGGTGTAATTACAAAGCTAATAAAATGTTTTCTTGCCTTTAAATAATATTTTTCATCATATGTAAAGGACTGCAGATAAAGTATAACTATAGGAAGGCTATGATGGCAGCAGAATAGTTAGTATGAAACTTCCTGGCAGATTAAAACTGTGTGCCAGACCGAGATTCGAACTCGGGACCTTTGCCATTCGCGGGCAAGTGCTCTACCAACTGAGCTACCCAAGCACGACTAACGCCCCGTCCTCACAGCTTTACTTCTGCCAGTACCTCGTCTCCTACCTTCCAAACTTTACAGAAGCTCTCCTGCGAACCTTGCAGAACTAGCAATAGCACTCAATCAATCTATCAAGTATAATGATGCCAAAATTTTAACACAAACATCAAGATACTTGGACAGGGTCATCAAAGAATCTATTGAGATTAAGGTCGAGGAGAAGCTCATTAAGCGGGACATCAGTTTCCAGCTGAGCTTGGCTTGGAATACAGCACTCGATCTTCTGTAGAAGGCAACATCCAGACCCCAAGGGACACAAGTATAAAGGTAGAATTAAGCATAACAGCCCAGTACATGTAACAAAGCACATATGTGAAATGGTACCTCAGACAATAGACACAATATCTAAGGGCGATCTTCCGAGCCTCGAGCGACAATTTGAACTGGATTGGCCTGAAAGTGACAGTGCAGCCGCTCCTGGGGGACTAGAACTTCGGACGGAACGCCTAACACGGCACGCCACGGTAACAGAACGTCTCAATTCACAGAAGGACTCAAATGATGACAATCGGAAGATAAAACGTCTAGTGCAGCTTGGACGCCATTCAGAACTTAATTCAGCTGTATTGACAATGGTAAACAGCCACAAAGTACGCGCAGAGAGTTGGGAACAGCCGCGGCTAGAAGAAAACGCTACAGCGGTTGCTATTGGTCGGCGCACGCCACGGACAGCGCCAGACGTGGCGCGAACCGCAGAGGGAACGCCAAACACAAAGTAGGCATAAATACCGGACTCGTTCCACACTGGAATCAGTATCTGACAGCACCTGAATAAGACTGCGAGTCACGCAGTTGAAATATCGTGCAGGAAAGACACGAATAATCGATAGAAACCCGATTAATCAACATGACAACGCCTCGCTGGGAAAGCCTGAAGAATTACAACTGTATTCACACTGTCCGTCACATCATGGAACGTCAAGTCAATTCAAGTCACGTGATCTCAACTTGCCAGATCTTGCAGGAAAGATTAGGTGACACATACAAGGTTACAAGTTTTTTCAAGCCCAGTGCATGTCTTAGCCAAGTGACAGAGGATGTAGGATCAATGAACCAGGATTTTACAAAGCAAGATCATGTTGTGATAGTGGGTGGAGTGGGAAATAGTATTGATAGGGATCTAGGCTACAATACTGCGTGTGATGTGCTAAAAATAGTATCTGCAACGAACCATAAAAATGTAATCTAGTTTTCTGTTTCCATGCGGTATGATCGGCCCCAAATAAACAGCTCTGTCCGAAGGGTCAATGTGGAGTTAGATCAACTGCTTCAGGTGGGCACTTTGTCAGCCATAGGTTTGGTCACTTTTGATTCTAGTGGTAGGTGGGATTTCACAAGGCATGGTCTGCATCTCAGTAGGACAGGGAAGGGTAAATCGGCTGGAGTGATAGCAAAGTCTTTATCTTTAATAGGGGGCACAAAAGTCATGGGAGTACCTCTTTTTTTAGGCTAAGAGCAGTGTCCAATATCTCAGCATTGAATAAAATTAAGCTGAATTAGAAGCTCAGGCAGGCAGGCACTAGAGATGTTAAAAAATCATAAGATTCCCACAAAAAGGCAGTGACAAATAATGTTAGTATGTCACAAGATTTTCATAAAAGCGCAGTGAAAAATAATGTTGCTATATTGCTTCAGAATATCAGGGAATTAAGAAGCAAAGTAGATGAGCTTCTTGTTTGCTTAGAAGATTTAGAAACTGAGGGTGGGACAGACGTGCTACACCTGTCTGGACATCATATAGTCACAGAAAAAGAAAAGATAAATCCAGGTGGATGTAAGATTTCAGGACATGTAGGTAGAGACATTAAGAAGATAGGAGCAGTTGTCTCACATGTTAAAATTTATCATAGTCGGAAAAATTTAGATCACTAAAAATTTTTGTGTAGGGCAACATACAGAAGAATGTGCCTGTGGGCTTAAACTATATAGTGGAACTTTTGTAATTGTAGCTGTGTATAGGTCACCATTGGGATATTTTCAGCTATTTATTGAAAACTTGGACTCTTTGTTGTGCTGTCTGTCAGACACAGGGTGGCAAATTATTGTTTGTGGGGAGTTCAGTGTAGATTTTCAGAAAGAGTCTGATAGAAAGCACGACCCTGAAGTATTACTTGGTTCTTTCAATTT
The DNA here is from genome assembly GCF_023864275.1 of Schistocerca cancellata. Taxonomy (NCBI): domain Eukaryota; kingdom Metazoa; phylum Arthropoda; class Insecta; order Orthoptera; family Acrididae; genus Schistocerca; species Schistocerca cancellata. Next base: position 592,557,233 of record NC_064630.1, on the reverse strand, counting down.
GGCATCAATTATTGATTTCCCTACACAGGTAATACAAGAAAGCAGCACACTACCAGACAAAGTTCTTATACATCAAGATAATTTGTATCAAATAAAACCTTTTCCAGTTAAGAATGGTATTTCTCATCATGGTGCACAGCTGGTTACAGCATAGGACATAGCTCCAGAAAGCAATGAAAAACAGTCCTACAAAATAGTGCATTCAGTTAACAGTTAAACAATTGCAAATTTTAGAGGAAGCTGGCAACAGTTAGAATGAGATGAGGTCCACAGCAAATCTCAAGCTAATTAAAAATTTAACCTATTTCATTTCCTTGTTATTATTTTTGAAAACAGTTTCCCTGTGAAAACAGTGAAACGCAACTGTAAGAAACCATCTAAAAGACAAAGGCTTACTAAAGGGACAAAAAATGTCCTGTAAATAGAAAAGGTAAATGTATCTTATAGCTAGAAAGGGTTACCAACCACAGACAGTAAAACATTTTAAAAACTACTCCACTGTATTAAGAAAAGCTATTAAAATGTAAAGAAGTATGTTCATTATGTCTGACATGAGCACTCCTGATGACAAAATTAAAGCAATTTGGGATATTTTTAAAAGTGAAACAGCGCAGTTGAGAGCACAGTAACCCTGTATTTCTATCATACTCAATGAAAAGTATATCAACAAAAAATCAGAAGTAGGAAATATTTTAATAATGATATTTAAGTGTTACACAGAAAACAGGATCCAGTTATTCACTAGAAAATGCAAGGCTGTATATGCAAGAGACAATACGTAGACAATATGATAAAATTGAAATTCAACCCACCTCTTCTAATGAAAATAGGAAAATAATAAATTCACTCAAGAGTAAAAGCTCACACGGAATTGATGGTGTTTCCAACAGAGTACGAAAAGCTTGTTCCAAACAGATAAGTACGATTCTCAGCCAAATATGCAGTAGCTGACGAAACAGGGCATTTTTCAGCTATACTGAAATATGCTACTGTTAAACCAATTCATAAAAAAGGGGATAGGTCTGATGCTAACAACTACTGCCCAATCTCACTTCTGACAGCTTTATCCAAGACTCTTGAAAAAGAAATTTATTGAAGAGTAACTTCAAATATTTGTAAAAATGAAGTACTAACAAAATGCTGATTTGTTTTTCAAAAAGGCTTTCCAACAGAAAATGCTATGTGTGTTTTCACTGACCAAATATTAAATTCTCTGAATGACCAAAGATCACCCATTCGCATATTTGGTGATCTCTCATTGGCTTTTGACTGTGCGAATTATGAAATTATTCTAGATAAGCTCAGGTTTGTATTATGAGTGGGCCAGTGCACAAATGTTTGAATTCACATATAACTGAAGGAAAGCAGAAGGTAGAAATTAATGATACAGACAGTCTGCAAAAATCAGGAGAGTCCTATAACTGTGGAGGTATCAAGAATGGTGTCCCACAGTGTTCAGTCTTGGGTCCTTTATTGTTCTTAATATATATTAATGACTTGCCACTCTGTGTTCATGAAGATGGAAAGGTAATTCTTTTTTGCAGATGATACAAGTATAGGAATCACACCCATGTACAAGAATTAGCTGAGGAAATGATAAATAATGTCTTTCAGAAAACTATTAAGTGGTTCTCTGCAAATAGACTCTTACTAAATTTTGAGCAAGCACAATATATACAGTTTTGTACAGTAAATGGCATAACACCATTGATAAATATCAACTTTGAACAGAGGTTTGTTGCTAAGGCAGAATATTCAAAATATCTGGGTGTATTCATTGATGAGAAATTGAATTGGAAGATACACATTGATGACCTACTGAAACGGTTAGGTTCAGCTGTTTATGCTATTAGGATTATAGTAAATTTTGGTGATAAACATATCAGTAAATTAGCCTCCTTTGCTCTTTTTCATTCACTGCTTTCATATATCATCATATTTTGGGGCAATTCATCATTAAGAAAAAAGTATTCATTGCACAAAAACGTATAATCGGAATATAAACTGGAGTCCACCCAAGATAACCTTGCATATATTCATTTAAGGAACTCATGATATTCATGATATATCCTTACGAAATTTGTCATTTATAAACCATTCAAATTAAAAAATAATAGCGAAGTGCATAGCTACAGCCCTAGAAGCAAGGATGATCTTCACTGTTCTGAATTAAATCTGACTTTGGCACAGAAAGGGGTGAAATCTCTGGTCATTTGCCAAATAGCATTAAGAGTTTGACTGATAGCTAACCAACATTTGAAAACAAATTAAAAGATTTTCTGAATGGCAGCTCCTTCTACTCAGTAGATGAAGTTTTAGATTTGAAGTAGTAACTGTAAAAATAAAATAAAATTATACAAATATATACTAGGGTTGCCCAGAAAGTATGCACCGAATTTTTTCTCTTTAAAATTTCTTTATTGAACATAATGAGAATTAACCACATACAAAAAAATGTGTTTTATCTACACACCCCGTTTTTCCACATAATCTCCATCTCATTCTATGGTCTTCCTCCAGTGCAAAACAAGGTTCTGCATGCCCTGCCAGTAGCAATCCCTGTTCTGGTGGCGGAGCCAGCACTTCACTTTGTGAATCAGCTCCTCATCATCCTCAAAATGTCTTCCACAAATGACATCCTTTAATGGCCCAAAGAAGTGGAAGTCAGAGGGGGCTAGGTCAGGGCTGTAGTGTGGATGGGCTAAGACTTGAACCCTGTTTTGCGATGTGTTTAGCAGTCATCAGAATTGAGTGGTGCCGAGTGTTATCAAGTTGTAGCAAAACATCTCCTGCGTTGCTGTGGCACCAAAGTCGCCAGAAGCACGTTTTGAGTTTCGTTAATGTGTTGACATGTGCTTCTGAATTAATGGTACCACCTCCTGGCATCACATCAGTGAGAATCACACCTTCACAGTCCCATAACATGGTGATCATGACATTACCAGCGGGAGCAGTTGCTTTGATTTTTTCCTTCTTTGGACTCAAAATGGTGAGCCCAGGTTTCATCAACTCTCACAATCCAGGACAAGAAGGCCTCCCCCTCAGCTTCAGAATGTTGCAATAAATCAAGACAAATGTTTTTTCTATGCGATTTATGATCCATCATTAGACACTGTAGGACTCATCTTGTACACATTTTTGAATATCCAAGAGTGCAGACAACTGCATCCACACTTTCTTTGCTGATTGACAGATTCAGCGCCAACTACCGAGTCGTAACGTCTCTGTCATCACGAGTGACAACATCAGCTCGCTGCAACATGTCAGGTGTGACAGCCATGGATGGTCTCCCCAATTGCTGCAAATCGTGGGGCTCCGTCGAACCGCCTTCTGATGATCTCACCCTCTGTGCTCAGCGGCTAACTGTACTTCTGGTGACAGCAGTTACTCCATAGACTTTGCACAAGCATTTGTGAATATTCCCCAAAGTTTCTTTGTCTGTAGTGAGAAATTCAATGATGCCACGTTGCTTGTAACGTACATCACCAACAGCCGCCACTTCGAAACTGTCCTGCAACTATGCTGTCTGTTGGAAGTAGCGGAAACGTGGCGCACTCACTCAGGAAACTTCAAATCATACATACGTAACGCTTCAAATTTTTAGCATTATTATGAAATGTCGTATTCATGAACTATGGAACAAGTATTAATGTAATGTAATGGATTTAAAAATCATCACATGTCGGAAATTCAAGTTGTCATTTTCTCATTCGATATCTAGTGTAATAGGTAGCAACCATGGTTGTTTTCTAATTATGCTGCGGATAGGGCAAGCAGCAACCTGCGGTTGTTTACTGATGACTTTGTAGATAGGGGAAAATGTCGTCATTGAGAGAGTATAGAGGGATGCAGGTTGACAGACAGAATTTCTGTTTGGTGTGTGGAATAGCAGTTTGCCCTAAGTGTACAAAAATGTAAATTAATGCAGATGATCAGGAAAACAAATCCTGTAATGTTTGAATACACTATTAGTGGTGTGCTACTTGACATTGTTCCATCAATTAAATATCTAGGCGTAACTTTGAAAAGCAGAGTGAAATGGAATGAGTTCGTGAAGTCGATTGAAGGAAGCTGAATGGTCGACTTTGGCTTATTGGGAAAATTCTGAGAAGATGTAGCTCATCTATTAATAAGATCATGTGTATAACACTAGTGCAACCCACTCTTGATTACTGGCTGGGTGTTTGGGATCCATACCAGATAAGAGGAAAGATAGACATAGACATAACTATTGGATCTTTGTTCTTCTTCAGCTGCAGGAAGCGAATTACTAAATGATACTTCATTTTGTATTGAAATTAATTGATAAAAGGAGAAAATTTGAAAATGCAGGAAATGAAGTAGGTGAAAGGGAATACAAACGTTTAACAAATAAGATTGACAAGAAGTGCTAAATGGCCAAACAGCAATGGCTAGATGACAAATTCAAGGATCACTAGGGGAAAGATAGATACTGCATACAGGGCAATTAAATAGGCCTTTGGGGAAAAGGGGAACAACTATATGAAAATCAAGAGCTCAGATGGAAAACCAGTCCCAATCAAAGAGGGGAAAGCTGAAAGGAGAAATGAGTATATATGTTCGTATGTTTATTTATGATCTGTTCAGCATGTTTACCATGCAATTGGCTTCATCGAAATACATTTTACATATTTCATATAAGTATGGTTGGTACTAATTTTTACATTATACATTATGCATTCATATACATACATTTTACTCACATCATCATTTTACATATACATAAATACATATAAATACATAAACTTCTTACTAATAAGACAATTTCAGCAATAATCATTATACAGTTTATGTTCAAGAATTAATTATACAGTTTTACACTTTTAGTTAATGATAATTACATTATTTCATTGTTTATTCATTCCTTTCAAATTACTTCCAAGATATTCTTCAATTGAGTAAGATGCTTTATTTTCTAGCCATGTGTCTAATACCTTCTTAAATTTAAAGTGGGTGAGGAGTTTTGACGGATTGTGGCAGTTTATTATATAACTTTAGACTTAGGTGTTTGTGACTGTTGTGTGTCACAACCTAGAATACGGTATATCAAGCATGCAGTTTTTTCGAGTGCTGTGTAAATGTTAATTGTTGTATATTTTCTTTTATGTATACTAAGCAGTTAGATGTATAGAGTCTTGGGAGTGTCATTATGTATAATAAACTGAACAGCTTTCTCTTGAACCCAATCCTTGTAAACATCTAATTGCTTTTTTTGCCATTTGAATACATGGTTTGTGCCTGGTGAATTATCCCATAACAGAATCCCATATTGTAGCTGTGACTGAAAGAATGCATAAAGCAAAGGATCAATAAACTTTTACTGACAGAATTTCTTAGTTTATACAGCAGGAATATTACGTGTGCAACTTTGCCTGTCAGATAGCTTATATAGTCATCCCATGAGAGCCTTTGGTCTATTTTTAGTCCCAGTAGTTTGACACTGTGATTCTCTGCTTTCCGTACATTCAGATTAAAATAAATTTCCTCTGTTTTTGTGTTGTTTACACATAACTCGTTAGCAGTACACCACATCCTACATTTTTCAAGAAGTTCATTATTTTTGTTTACCACCTCTTGCATACTCTCACCTGTGGAGATCATGGTCATATCATCAGCACATAAAACATTTTTGCAGGCTATACAGCTTGAGAAGTCATTAACATAGATAACAAAGAGCAAGGGTCCAAGAACGGAGCCCTGTGGAATTACTCTCTTAATTTTCATTAAATCTGACCTTTCATTGTTCATGTACACTGACTGTTGCCTGTTATTTAGGTATGACTTAATCAAATTAAGTCGTTTGTCTGCAGTACCATAATATTCTAATTTTGTAATAATTATCTCATGTGATACTGAATCAAATGCTTTGCTTAAGTCTATGAGTGTTGCACAGGTGGTCAGTTTCCTTTAGAAAGCGTTGGGAATTTCAGTTATCAGGATTTCAATAGCTTTTATGGTTGACTGACTAGTTCTAAATCCAAACTGGCTTCATTAAGTAATTTATTGCTCTCAAAATAAATGATACTGCAAGAAGAATTTGACAGAGCTCTGAAAGATCTAAGTTGGAACAAGGCCAGGAGGATTGATGATATTCCATCAGAACTATTGATAGCCTTGGGAGAGCCAGCCAAGACCAAACTCTTAAATCTGGTGTGCAAGGTGTATGAGACAGCCGAAATACCCTCATACTTCAAGAAGAATGTAGTAATTCCAATTTCAGTTGCATTTATGTTTGAAAATTAGCGAATTTTCTGTACAATAAGTCATGGTTGTAAAATACTAACATGAATTCTTTACAGAAGGATGAAAAACTGGTTGAAGCCGACCTCAGGGAAGACCAGTTTGGATTCCACAGGAATGTAGAACTCAGGAGGCAATACTGACCTTATGACTTATCTTAGATGGCAAGTTCAGAAAACACAAAGCTTCTTTCACAGCATTTGTTGACGTAGAGAGAGCTTTTGACAATGTTGGCTGGAATACTCTCTTTGAAGTTCTGAAGATAGCAGGGATAAAATACAGGGAGTGAAAGGCTATTTACAACTTGTACAGGAACCAGACAACAGTTATAAAAGTCAAGGGGCATGAAACGGAAGCAGTGGTTGAGAAGGATGTGACACAGGTTTGAAGCCTGTCCCCGATTTTATTCAATCTGTATACTGAGCAAGCAGTAAACGAAACAAAAGAAATATTAGGAGTAGGAATTAAAATCCAGGGAGAAGAAATAAAAACCTTGAGGTCTGCCGATGACATTTAATTCTGTCAGAGACAGAGAAGGACTTGGAAGAGCAATTGAGCAGAATGGACAGTGTCTTGAAAGGGGGATATAAAATGAACATAAACAAAAGTAAAACAAGGCTGATGGAATGCAATCGAATTAAGTTGGGTGATGCTAAGGGAATTAGATTAGGAAACGAGATACTTAAAGTAGTACATGAGTATTTGGGCAGCAAAATAACTGATAATGTACAAAGTTGAAAGGATATAAAATGTAGACAGGCAATGGCAAAAAAAGCATTTATGAAGATGAGAAATTTGCTAACCTTGAACATAGGTTTATGTGTTAAGAAGTCTTTTCTGAAGGTATTTGTATGGAGGGTAGCCATGTATGGTAGTGAAACATGTACAATAAATAGTTTAGACAAAAAGAGAAAAGAAGGTTTTAAAATGTGGTGCTACAGAATATGTTGAAGAGTAGATGGGCCGATCACATAACTAATGAGGAGATACTGAATAGAATTTGGGAGACAAGAAATTTGTGGCACAACTTGCTTAAAAGGAGGGATTAGTTGATAGGACACATTATGGGATATAGAGGGATCGCCAGTTCAGTACTGGAGGGAAGTGAGGGGGAGACCAAGAAATGAATACAGTAAGTAGATTCAGACAGATGTAGGTAGTTATTCAGAGGTGGAGAGGCTCGCACAGGACAGAGTAGCATGGAGAGCTGCATCAAACCAGTCTTTGGACTGAAGACCACAGCACAACATATTTCATTTTATCAATGGGCTGCCAGCTGGGTGGCCGAGTGGTTCTAGGCGCTACAGTCTGGAAACGCGTGACCGCTATGGTCACAGGTTCGAATCCTGCCTCGGGTATGGATGTATGTGATGTCCTTAAGTTTGTTAGGTTTAAATAGTTCTAATTTCTAGGGGACTGATAACCTCAGAAGTTAAATCCCATAGTGCTCAGAGCCATTTGAACCATCAATGGGCTGTACAATTTTCTTTTGGCGTAAGTAGCGCCATTCTGTCATGCTGTGGCTTGGAAATTTCAATGTTTACAAGAACTGCAAACAAACAAAATATTAACTGAAGGACCGAGCGAGGTGGCGCAGTGGTTAGCACACTGGACTCGCATTCGGGAGGACGACGGTTCAATCCCGTCTCCAGCCATCCTGATTTAGGTTTTCCGTGATTTCCCTAAATCGTTTCAGGCAAATGCCGGGATGATTCCTTTCAAAGGGCACGGCCGATTTCCTTCCCCATCCTTCCCTAACCCGAGCTAGCACTCCGTCTCTAATGACCTCGTTGTTGACGGGACGTTAACCAACACTAACCTAACCTAACCTATTAACTGAAGGGGTAAAAAAACATTAAGACTGTCCCTCCTAAATGGTGCTAGATTTGTTATTGGTAAGTTTGATCAACACATGGGTATTACAGATGAAAATCCCTGGAGGGAAGTCTATGTTCTTTTTACGAAACACTACTGAGAAAATATGAAGCATATGTAAAAACACAATTAATGTGGCGAGAGAGAGAGAGAGAGAGAGAGAGAGAGAGAGAGAGAGGCATGACAGTAACAGCGCCTGTCGATTTGTAAAGTTTTATCTTTTACACAAGCACCATGCTGGACATGACGATAGGTACTGCTTTCAATCTTTTGCAACATGAACTAGGAATAATTAACATTGAAAGTTCTCTTCCTAATAATGGTAATTATCTCTCCTCTCTCATGGTACGAAAATGTCGCTGACGATGCGGAAGTTGTTTGAAAATTATTCCTGCACAGCCGAAGACTCACGTAATGGTTCATGAGGCACATAGAGGGGAACAGGTGTACTTGAAGCTTGTAGAAATAAAATACTTTTCTTCATAGAGCTATCAGCTTTTTATTTGTTAGGCATATATAGAACAAGATATGTCCATGCACCACGGCGGACGAGAACCAAAGAGATATGCATTAAAACGAGAGAGGTGATGTAAAAAATTTGAAGAATAGTGTTTTTTAAATTTTCCACCACACTCTCAGATTATGAGGGGTAGTATGAATTAATCAATTCATATTAATTCATTATTAATGAATTATTAATGAATCCAACTGGCGTCTGCATGAATTAATACATCTCGTTTCTCTACAGAGATTAACCTTATAGGCACCTACATAAGTACCAGCATTTGCAGGTGACTGCAGAACAATTCTACTACAACAAACGTACATTTTGTGTGTGGACTTTAGAGACAAGATACGAGAATTTAGGACTTGTACAGAGAAAGATAGATAGTAGCTTTTCCCTTGCCCCATTTTGTGAGTGGAACAAAAAAGAGAATGACTAGTAATGGTACAAGGTACCCTCCGCAATGCATTGTGTGATGGCTTGCGAAGTTGTATGCAGATGTAGTTATAAAGCCCACAGGCAAAATCTAATACCAATTAATTTCTTACCTTTTGTCATCTAACAGACTTATTTCCATGTAAAGATAAATTGGCAGACAAACCAAACAAAAAAGTTTAAGTTGCAGCTGAAGCAATGGGAGTGACAGTGTTGTAATAAAATCATAATTAGTAATATGAATGGAGCTACAGACAGCAGTCTCATGAAATACTTTAATACCCCTTGCAGAGAAGACGAAACACAAAGTGTTGAAGCACTTAATAACTATCTTCTCCACATTCTGAAAAGTGACTTTCACTTTTTAATGGCATAGGTTTACCAGCTGTTGCCAATCAGAAAGATCTAATTTAAAGAAGTTGTGGAGGACTCCATAAATACATTATTTGTACAATTTCCTAAGCAGCAAATCATAAGTTAGCGTATCAAAGGCTTCAGTTCAATTAATCTTGGTCTGTAGCACTCAGGACTTCTTTCAAGAAGTCAAAGACAGCTGTTTCACATGATCTGCTTCTACTGAAACCATTTTGAGAATTAACTACTATTTCTTGTTAACAAACTTAAATAACCTTCCATGTATTACTATTTCAATTATTTTAAAAAAGCTAGTCATATGTAAGACTAGTTTAAAGTTTTGTATTCCTTTTGTGTTATGATTTTTGTGAAGTGTTACTACATCTACATTTATACTTAGAAAGTCAGCTTTACAGTGTGTGGTCGAGGATACCTCCACCACCACTACCATTGTCCCTCTTCCCTGTTACATTTGTGAATAACGTCTGACGTTAGACCTCTGTAAAAACTCAAATTTCTCTGATTTCTGTCATCATGCTCATTTTGCGAGACGAATGTAGGAGAAAGTTATATTTTGCCTGACTCTTCTTCAAACATACACACCCGGAATTTCAGTAGTAGGCTTATATACAATAGGCAAATCTTCTGTTGTAGTGATGGATAGTGAAGTTTGTTGGGCATTTGCGTAACACTCACGAGCTTACTAAACGATACCATGACGATAGTGCCACTCTTCATTGGATCTTCTCTATCTCTTCTGGTGATCCTTTTAGTTAAAAGTGCGAGACTGATGAACAGTACTCAAGAATCATTCAAACAATTGTTTTGCAAGCCACTTCTGTCGTAGATGTATAGCATTTCATTAATAGACTTCCAACTACTCTCAGCTTGGCCTCTGGTTTACCTACAGTTAGTTTCGTGTGGTCATTCCACTTAAGGTCGCTCCAGACAGTTATTCATTGGTATTTGATGGTTGTTACCATTTAAAGCATAATCGTACTTAGGCTAATTGATCTCTTTGCCTATTGACTGTTCTAGGTTTTTATTCCTACAATAAATGATACACTGATTATATCAAGTTTGTTGAGAGTCTATTTTGCTTCAGTGTTGTTTATTGTAATTATCGGGGATACCATGAGTACCTCAAAATTTCTATAGCATAGTTCAGGTCTGTGTTATAGATTTTTAATGAAAATCTCGAGATAAGATCATAGCAGGTGTTTTGTTTTGATGTGTAGTGTAATTATCAATTTCTTTAATACAATGGTAACATGTAATAGTATAATGGTTACAGAGTAGATAAATACAAGTTTCGACTGTCGCTAATCACTGCATGCACAATACCAATTTTCACTCGTATTCTGTCTAACAGTTTTATTATTTCACTTTGAATCCCAGCAGTGCTCCACAAGCTGTTCACTATGACCCCTGAATCAATGACTTAGCTAAAGGTGTTTCTACACTACTCCAGTTTATAACTTCATAAAAAAGCTAATTCATAACTATCAACTGTATGCACCCATACTGGTACGATGACCTCTCAGACAAAACAAGTACTGCACGACAAACACAAGCAGACAGGATTAGTCCATTGCACGCTCAACCATGGTTTACACATTAGCAGTCTCACAGCTATTAGTTCGACCAATTAACACACAGACGTTCCCACAATTTTTAATTTACTGGTATGTTTAATTCTTTTAGTCTTGCTGATATGAAAACATTGTGTTTTTATCTGGTGGAGTTGTTAGATTGGTTACTGCTGCTACAGTGGCAGGTTATCAAGATTTAAGTAAGTCTGAACATGGTGTTATAGTCAGTGCATGATAGATGGGACACAGCATCTCCAAGGTAGCGATGAAGTGGGGATTTTCCCATACAACTATTTCACAAGTGACTCCGACATTTCTGCAGTCAGAAAAAGATTCTACAAGAACGGGACCAATGACGACTGAAGAGAATCGTTCAATGTGACAGAAGTGCAAGCCTTCCGCAAATTGCTGCAGTTATCAATGTTGGGGAGACAACGTGTCAGCGTGTGAAAAATTTGAGGAAACATCGTCGATACGGGCTTTCAGAATCGAAAGCCCAATCGTGTACCCTTGATGACCACATGACACATGTCAACACTGACATTGGACTGTTGATGACTGGAAGCATGTTGTCTAGTTGGACGAGTCTCGTTTTATAATGTATTGAGCAGATGAATGTGTATTGGTACGGAAACAGCTGGAGTGATATGGGACTCCTGATATGTCCAGGTAATTCTCTGACAGGTGACACATACGTAGGTATCCTGTCTGATCACCTGCATCAATTCATGTGCATTGTGCATTACGACAGACTTCAGCAATTCCAGCATGACAATGCGACACCGCACACGTCAAGAATTGCTCCAGAGTGGCTCCAAGAACACTCTTCTAAGTTTAAACACTTCCACTGGCCATCAAACACTCCAGACATTATTGAGAATATCTGTGATACCTTTCAACATGCTGTTCATATATCTCCCTCGTACTCTTATGAATTTATGGATATGGTGTCATTACCCTCCAGCACTACTTCAGACATAAGTCGAGTCCACGGCACGTCGAGATGCGGCACTTCTGCATGCTCGTGGGGACCCCACATGATATTAGGCAGGTGTAACATTTTCTTTGGCTCTTCAGTGTATAATGAGATGGATTGAAACATCATTGCAACTTTAAGCGAAAAAAGTATCGTGGGCAGAATCAGATGGATTAGTAAACGAAATTTATTTGTATGTTGTCATGTACTTGTGATGTTTCATAAATAAATGGATTGAAACTTTCAGGCACTGCAACAGTAGCATAATGCTTTTTTGTGAAGTACACTTCAAGTAATATATTAGAGTTGGTTGTTTAAATATGTGTTTGTGGCAGGCTTATTTATTGTTAAGTAGGTCTCTGGATTGTGTATGAAACAGTTTTGCAAGCATCTGTGTTCCATATTTATGTGGTTTCACTATCTATTCTGAGACAAATAAGGTATTTGAACTATTAAAAGCCAAACAGAAGCTGTAAAAGAACTATAAATCTTCAAGGGTATTGTGGGAGATATGACTATTAAATAAATGTTTGCACTAGACTGGCGACAAAACTTAACCTTACACAAACCAACTTTTCACGGGATGTGATGGCAGTGCAGGTCATAACACTGTGTTCTTTATTGTAATTCTAGGTACTGTTTTGGGTGGGGGGGGGGGTAAAAGAAACAACTGGTGCTTTAAGTTCCTAAAATACTTATGTAAAATATAGATTGCTCTTCCTCGAGATACTTGGATAGTGTATGGAATTCCACTTCTGCAACACATAATCACAGTTTTTGGACCCACATTCTTTTTGCGCTGTTTTGCACTTCTAAAAAGTCATCTTGCAAAGATAGCAACAGAGGACGACAGCCATGTTTCTCAGTGGAAATCCACACAGTGTAGCAGCATCAAGACCTACTTTTACTAGTGCCTGACTTGCTTTTATTAATTATCTTTCCGCTTGGTCAGCAAGCCAATACTTTCACCATCTCCGAATGTATCATATTTTGCGGATTCAACATCAGTGCATGTGGGCTTTCACAAACAAGTCAGGACTTGTACATTCAAGGAATCTCCAAACATGTCATATTTCACTTAGCTAACTCAAATGCACAGGCCAAAACACTTCGTCTCGTCGCCTGTGAGCTGCATACAAACTAAATTCCGAAAATGGCTTTACAGAAGTAACTACTGGACAAATATTGCAGCTGACCGAATCGTAAAAAATTAAAGACTACTTTGCAACAAGGGTGCATGCTTACATGACACATGAACTGTCAATGTCATATCGCCTGTCACCTCTTACCAGTCACTGCTGTGGACTGGATATATTTCCTGCACTATATACTAATGTAGGAGAATCAAAGTGAACTACATGTTATGCTTTTAATAGTGTAATAGGCACACAGCGAATGGAAGATGTATTGCTGATTATATATAATTGCCAATGTCAACTGCATATAGTTTGTAAGGTAAATTCCATATGCTGATTACACTTACGTGTATATAAATCATGTAATAGTATTATAGCACCAACCTTAAGAAATGTTGTCTTTGGGATACGCAAGAGAACATTACATTTACGATACCATAGATGATGGGCAATGCCCAAAACTAGTCCAGTGAAATAAAATGCTATCACAAACCAGCTTTTGTTGAACACTTAATTAATAAGGCAACATATTTAAAATTTCTACGAGTTGCAGAGCACCAAACATACAAGACAGTCATTGAAGACTTCTCGCATTACGCTCGACAGCTAAACACGTTTCTTTCAACAGATCCCTTTCTGTAGCCCCATGCTTGTTTTATACCTATTATGCAGTAGTCTCTGTTTTTCTAGAAGTTTCTTTACAGTGTTGTATACCATCGAGGGTCACTCCCATCATGAACTATTTTATTGGGTACATATGTTTTCAGTACATGTTCAACTATTTTGTTAAACTTAAGTCATAGTTCCTCTACATGCTCCTTTCCTGCGCTAAAAGTTTATATTTCCTCATTTAAATGTCACTACCGCTGTTTTTCTAGTTTACTGAACATATGAATTTTTCTACTTCCTTTAGTTGCAGTGTGCACTTCAGTAATCAATTTTGCCACAACCACCACATAGTCACTAATACCAGTTTTGATGTAGACATTCTCAAGGTCAGGCCTCTTCGTTGCCATTAGGTCAAATGTATTTCCATCATGAGTGGCATTTCAAACTATCTGCTCTAAGTAGTTTTCACAGAAGGCATTTAGTAATGTTTCACAGGTTGTCTTGAAACGTTTACCACTAACGAAACTGTAATTTTTCCAGTTGGTTGTTGGATGATTAGTCTCCACCGATGATAACTAGAGAACTTCTGTGCTAGCGAACTGAGGTATTTCTAAAGTTACAGTTGGATCAGGAAGAGAGTCTGATGGTTGACAGAAGGATTCGGGTATAATTTTATGCCTACCCCTGATACTGAGTTTTGCCGAAACTACCTCGCAAACAGCTTCATTTTCTATCTCGATGGGTTTGAGTTTCTTGTGTACTGAGGCAAATACAACACCTCCATTTCCCATTAGCCTATCCTTTCAACAAACGCTTAATTTTACCGAAAAATTATTTTTCACTTCATGTTTTAGCCAGATTTCTGTACCTAGTATTTTGTGAACTTCACAGCTTTTCAGGAGTCTTTCAAACAGTGGTACTTTGTTCCAAGATTTCACGAGTTAACTACTAGAACTTTAATACTCTCGCCTATAGAGAGGATTACTTTGGATCTTACACTGTTCAATAAGTAACGCAATAAATTTTTTCCTTGGCGAATGTCGGTTGAAAAAATGCGGTACTTGTTGTGTGACATCTTGGAATGTTCCTGCTTCAGCCCATTTAGTTTCATGAAGTTCTAATAGGCGATGGCACTATACGCACCCTTAAAAATGACGTCTGTAACAGATGTTCATTCCAAGCAGAAAGCTGTCATTGAGTGTCTTTAGCGAAAACCCTATATTCATAGGCAGTTGCAGAATGTCTACAGAAACCTAGCAGTGAACAAAAGCACGCTGAGTCTTTGGGCGAGGCGTCTATCATCATTGCAACAAGGTCGTGTAAACCTATCCGGTCATCCCCTGCCTGCTGGCTGCCAATAGCTGTGAAATTGAAGAAACGACTTCAGTGTGTTCATCACCACAAAAATTCAAGAACTTCCCTACTCCATGACAATGTAAGGCCTAACACAAGTCTGCACACGTGAGAGGACCTCAAAAAACTTCATTGGACTGCTTTTCTTCATCCACCCTACAGAATGAGTCTCTCACCTTCCTATTCCCATCAGTTTGGTCCAATGGAGGATGCCCTCCGCAGGAAGCAGTACGTGGATGTCGGGTAGATTATTGATACAGCAATACATTGGCTCCGACGTCAACAGTAGAGTGGTACCATGTGGGCATGCAGACCCATTCAGTATGGTAGCGTAAGGCCGCCGCGTTGGACAGAGATTATGTTGAAAAATAGGGTTCTGTAGCCAAAAGAGTGGGGAATAGTGTTTATTAGAATCCTGAATGAAACTAACGTCCTTTCAGAAAAAAATGTGTTGCTTTAATTATTGAACGCCTGCCGAATTTCTGGGACTCCTGCAGCTGTCGTTACCTGGACGGGATGGAGAACTGCCTAATGTAAAACGCTTTCATTTGCAACAATATTATGAGAAGAAAAGTTGCTACTCACCATATAGTGGAGATGCTGAAGACTTTCACAAAGGCAGCTCTCGGCGTTAAGGCCTTCGTCAACCATAGATACACACACACACACACACACACACACACACACACACACACGCAAACGCAACTCGACTCACACACATGACTGCAGTCTCAGGCAACTGAAACCACCTGAGTTATCTGAGATTGCAGTCGTTTGTGTGTGTGAGTTGTGTTACATGAGCGTGAGCACGTGTGTGTGTGTGTGTGTGTGTGTGTGTGTGTGTGTGTGTGTGTGTGTGTATGACAAAGGCCTTAACGGCCGAAAGCTATCATTGTGAAGGTCTTCTTGTTGACCCTATCGGCGACTAAGGATCTCCACTATATGGTAGTAGCAACTTACTTTCCTTCTCATAATATTGTTACTTTCCATCCTGGATTTTCCATTGTTTGACTTTTATTTGCAACCTACATACAGTCAGTATGTGGATAGCAGGCTTTGATGTGTTTTCTCACACTTCCCCAGACGAACTACCTTCCTTCTAGATTTAATTCTTTCTGTGCTAGTGTCAAGCTGTCTGGTCAGTATCACTACTCTCACTACACAGGAATTTTATATTATGCGACGTGTTTAACACAGTGTTGACAGGAATTTCTTTACAGCAATATTTAAGATCCCTTTTCCAAATGTTAATATAAAGATTATAATTTATATGATCATCTTATGTACTATACTTTGCATTGTTAGCTGTAAACCTGATTTCTAAGGAACATGAGAACATAGGTGGCATTTTTTACGTAACAAGACACACATATACAGTGTGGAAGCTCGTGTATAGCTACTTTTTAAGAGATTTTCAATAACCTATCTCTTTAGGCTTAGTCCAGACCATTAATTCTTTTGTTAGGTTTTATTAACGCCAGATAAATATTTTGCAATAAAAAAGATACTCTATATTACCATTATTTTTAAGTATTATGTAAATTCATAGTTTGGTTTTGCACTACTGATGAGTGAAATTGGATTTTAAATTGTTAATGGTGAATTATAAAAAACTTCTTGAGTGTTAGTGTAGAATGAGAAAGTTGTTGTTGTTATGGGGACTTCAATGTGCATACTTCACTCCAACAGTTTTACATGTCTACCCTCTGCAGTTCTCTTCAGCTCTGCAAAACTGCAGCAGCCTATGTTGAACTTGCTCTCTGTAGTCAAGTCTCGGTCTCCTACAATTTTTACGTTCCACACTTCCCTCTATTACCAAACTGAATATTCCCTTACGTCCTAATACCCGTCCTATTAACTGATTCCTTATTTATTCAAACTACGCCATAAACGTTTTCCTCCTGAGTACGATGCAGAATCTTCTCATTAATTTCTGATTTATCAGTCTTCAGCATACTTCTACATTTTAAAAGCTTCTGCTCTCTTCTTGTTGGAACTGTTTATTCTCCACGTTTCATTTCCATACAAGGCTACACTACAGACAAATACACTGAGGTGGAAAAAGGACATGAGACAGTGATATGCACATATACAGATGGCGGTAGTATCGTGTACACAGGCTACAAAAGGACAGTACATTGGCAAAGCTGTCATTTGTATTCGGGTTACTCTTGTGAAAAGGTTTCCACTGTGATTATGGTCGCATGACTGGAGTTAACAGGCTTTGAACGCGGAATGGTGGTTGGAGACAGACGGGCGGGGTATTCCATTTCGGAAATCATTAGGAAATTCAATATTCCGATATCCACAGTGTCAATAGTATGCTGTGAATACCTTCGCGCTTTACCTCTCACCACCGACAACGCAGTGGCTGGCGGCCTTCACGTAACACCGAGAGCAGCGGCACTTGCTTAGCTTTCAATGTTAACAGACAGGCAGCACTGCGTGAAATAACGGCAGAAATCAATGTGGGACATGCGACGAACATATCCGTTAGGACAGAGCTGCAAATTGGGGGGGGGGGGGGGGGGGTTAATGGTCTATGGCAGCAGACGACCGCTGCGAGTCCCTTTGCTAACTGCATGTGGCCTGCAGTGCCTCTCTTTGGTTAGTGACAATATCGGTAGGACTCTAGCCAACTGTAAAACCGTCGTCTTGTGAGATAAGTTCCGATTTCAGTTGGTAAGGTTCGAGTGTGGCACAGACCCTACGAAGCCATGCACCCAAGTTGGCAACAAGGCACTATGCAGTCTGGTGGTGGCTCCATGATGGTGGGGGCTGTGTTTACGTGGATCACTGACTGGAAATGTTTATGTTAGGCTACTTAGAGATCATTTGCAACCATTCCTGGGCTTCATGTTCCCGAACAATGATTTCATATAACAAGGTCACAATGGTTCGAAGAACATTCTGGATATTTTGAGCAAAAGATTCAGCCACCGATATTGCTCTACATGAATCCCATTGCACATTCATGGTACATAATCGAGAGGTCAGTTCGTGCGCTGTACTGGATTATTGAGTACTTGAAGATAAGTAGTTAATTCTGTAATAACTGTCTATTAAGTTAATATTACACCGCAAAAATGTTAATTCGAGCCTATTTCGTCTTATCACTTGTTTCAACGTATTTCTCGTAAAAGGTATCCTAATGGCCTGTTTCCACATGATTTAGACGTAGGCTCCCATACAAATTTAAGACGCTTGGGTAAGTATTAAGTTACACAATATTTTTAGTGCCATATGTAGGTTTTAACTTCTTTTATTTCTTACGCCTAATTTTTCAGGTGTACAAGTTTTAAATTTCAAGGCTATTTTAAGTGCATTACGTTACCATATTAATAGTATACACATATATTAGTATTCCATGTAACTTTAGTGACTCTTGTGATCTGTAGTAAATAGAATATTATTGTAATTGTGCAGATACATTTTGTAAAAATGATTATAAATTACCATGAGCGAGAAGTGTTTGATGTGGGGGTCAGTGAAACTGATGGGAGTACCTCTTTTTGAGCGAGGAGCTAAGATAGGCAGGTATTAGAGATGTTAAAACATCGCAAGATTTTCATAAAAGTACGGTGACAAATAACATTAGTGTATCATAAGATTCTCACAAAGGTACAGTGAAAAAAGTATAATAAGCGCAAACTGCCGTGGGCGCTAAGTGCTCAGTCGGCTGGGGAAGTGTGGGGAGAGCGGCAGTGGTGGGGGGTTGCTCAGAGCGCTGCAGGGGAAATGTCGAGGGCTGGAAGGGAAAGTGCCATTCAAAATGAAGCTTACGCTCGCACTTTTTGTAAATACTAAGTGTGGAGGCCCTTTCACGCTCACACTTGCATGGTGACTATTCAAAAAGGTTTACTGTCACCTCTGTTTTCGATAATATCTAGAAAGAGTTCCGCCGAAAATGCGGCGATTTATTTTCCCCTGCTCGTTAATCATTCGTAACTTTCAGTGAAGTGTCGTGATTGGCGTATTTTGAGTAAAACCTACGCATTCCTCTGGCTGCCATGTCAAAACTTGCTTCTTTTGCCGAAACACAACGGAGTTTACACTGACTCACCTCACTGACATGTTGTGCAGACACAGTTGCGAGATAATTCTGAAACAGTGGTTTATTAAGTGAGAAACTGCGGAAAAGTAAAGTCAGTAGTTTATGAAAAAGCACATCTTCGGTACAAAAAAAAAACCTGTATGTCTTAATAATGTTGTTCCAAAACGCAAGGCATTTCTCGTTTCACCAGCTATCGACAGCTCTTAGAAATTACTGTCTTTCACCGAAAAAGTCTGTAGTTACTGGAATAACACGGTAGATAATGAAGTTTTACTTAATAATGATATGGTAAAATACTCTCCTCTTTGCGTGCTATCATTTGCCAAAATCTCATTTCGATACCTGGAATCGTTTATCAAGTATAATGAATGTTGTGGACATATCACCCTCGTTTTATCGCTGGCGAGGCGCGATCGCAATTGAGTATCCTACATCAGATCAATTTTCTTGAGATTGGTGACAGGTAGATACGTCTACCCAAGTTTAAAGAAACAGGCAATATGGTAGCTAAATTTCATATACAACAAGATACTATGTAATATGCAGCGAAAGTAAAGTCACAGCGACCTTCACTTTTCATTATACACTTTTCCCACTTTCTACCAGTGTCTTACTTTGACGTAAATATCATAATAACTATGACCATTAACGAAATGATGGGAACATCGTCATGAACCCGACATATATAGCTATATTAAAGCAAAAATCAATTCTTTTTACCAAATAGATCCTGTAAAATCGTATGAGAAAGATTGTACAGTGCGCGCCTCGATTCTGTCATCACTGACCGGCCGAAAGGTAGAAAACACTTATCGGCCTCCCCTTTCGAACAAAGGAATGAACTTGCCCAGCGCTTTGGACAAAAACTGGTCACTGCGCTTCGGCCACCGTATCCTGCACGACCTATTGCTTTAGAATACCAGGGAATTAAAAAGAACGTAGATGAGCTTTTTGTATGTTTAGAATATTTAGAAACTGAGGGCGGGATAGATGTGCTACGTCTGTCTGAACATCATATAGTCACAGATATGGAAAAGGCAAATGTAGGTGGGTATAAGCTTTATGGGCATGTAAGTGGAGACACTATGGAGAGAGAAGCAGTTGGCATATATGTCAAAATTTATCATAGTCGGAAAAATTTAGAACACTAAAAAATTTTATGTAGAGGAACATACAGAAGAAGGTGATGTGAGCTTAATCTAAATAATGGTACATTTATAACTGTAGCTGCGTATAGGTCCCCATTGGGAAATTTTCAGCTATTTTTGAAAAACTTGGATTCTTAGTTGTGCTGTCTGTCAGACAAAGGCAAGCAAATTATCATTTGTGGGGCTTTCAATGTAGATTTTCTGAGAGTCTGATAGAAAGAATGACCTTGAAGTATTACTTGGTTCTTTCAGTTTGACATCAGTTACTGATTTTCCCACTCAGGTAATACAGGAAAGCAGCACACCGATAGATAAAGTTTTTATACAACAAGATAAGTTCAATCAAATCAAACCTTTTCCAGTTAAAAATAGTATTTCTGATCATGATGCACAGCTAGTTATAGTATATAACATAGCTCCAAACAGTAATGAAAAACAGTCCTCCAAAATAGTGCGCTCAGTTAACAATTTAACAGCTCCGAATTTAAGGGAAAGCTTATAACAGTTAAAGTGCACAGGAAATCTCATGTTCATTAAAAATATAACCTAAATCGTGATATCTTTGCCAGTATTTTTAAAAACAGTTTCCCTATGAAGACAGTGAAACATAATTGTAAGAAACCATCTAAAATGCTGTGGCTTACTTAAGGGATAAAGTATGTTGTAAACAGAAAACGGAAATGTATCTTATAGCTAGAGGGAGTAATGATCCACAAACAGTCAAAACATTGTAAAAGCTACTGCACTATATTAAGAAAAGGTATTAAAAAGTAAAGAAATATGTGCATTATGTCTGGTATTAACATGTCTGATAGTAAAATTCAAACAATTTGGAATATTGGTGAAAGGGAAACAGTGCAGCCAAGAGCACAGGAAGACTGCATTTCCATCAGACTCAATGAAAAGTTCAAAAACTCAGAAGTAGAAAATACTTTTACTAATCATTTTGTAGAGAACATAGGATACAGCTGTTCATTAGAAAATGCAAGGTTGTATATGGATGAGGCAATACGGACGCAATTTGGTGAAGCTGAAATCCAGCACACCTATCCTACTGAAATTAGGAGAACAATAAATTTACTCAAAAGTTAAAGCTCACATGGAACTGATGGCGTTTCCAACACCTTTCATTGACACTGTCTCCCTCTTGCTCTCTCTTACTGCTACTGTTTCATTCATTCTTTCCCATGCCTCTGTCTCTTCCCACGGTCACTATCTCTCTCTTGCTTGTTGTCATTGTCATAGACTCTGTCTTTCATTATCACAGATTTCACTCCCGGTTTCTCCTTCTCTTTATTCCTCTACCACTATCTCTTTAACACTTTTACTATCACTGTTCTGTCACTGTCAACTTGTTCCTCTGCCACTGTGTTCCTCCCTTTCTCTCACACTGCATTTGTATCCTTCGCTCTTTCTATATCACAACCGCTGTCTAATGTCTACCGGTATGTATTACTGTCCCATCTCTTTTCAACTGTTTTCTCCTCTCCCAGCACAAAGAGGTGCAAATACGTTCGAATGCCAAAATTAATTGAATAAAAACGATAATGAGAGTCTTTTGATTAGATTGAGAAAAATTAAAAACCTCGCTGCATTTGACGAGATTCATACCTTCGATCTTCTACAGGTCCAGTTTATACACTAAGCACTATCCTAGACCATTCCACTGCAAAAATCTCTTACATTTATGAATGCGGTGTTCCAGTCGCAACCAGTAATTGACAGCTTTCAAAAACCTGGCTTCACGCCGTGTTGTCTGAGGCTTGTCTAACGTAAACCGATCTCTGTGATTATATAATTGTGTAAATGACGCTTAATCGCGTCCCGTGCAGAAGGATCCAGTAATGTTTGGTTATTGCTGTGTAAGAAACGTGTGTATTTCGTCAGCATCGTTGTGTGTGTGTGTGTGTTTTGTTTTGATGTGCCTAACATGTGTGATGAAATGCGAAATAAAAGTGCCAGACCTAGGATTCGCGGTTCAAATATTTCAAGAAAGAAGATCGGGCAAGGAACTAGAACTAATTGTTGTGGCAGTTTGGCAACGGCGAACGGTTCGGGAGTGACGTTGGGCGCTCTGATTGGAGGAAACCAGCTTCAATGCATGAAGTGTAGGCTATCAAGTAATTTTAATGGCGCTACAGAATGTTATACAAGGTGGCCAGAAATAGTCTAAAAACTTGTAGAAGTGTTGCAGAGGATGTTGTGCTCAGTAATAATTACCGAGGAACAAATCCGCAACGTTTCGTCGTTTCCGTGTTATTTAGCTTTGAAGTTAGCCAGTCACTTTCTCCTGCGCGCCAGGCAGCATCACCAAACTTTGTTTGATTTTCTCAAACCGAACCTTACCTAGATTAAATTTATCACCTCCAAAAAATGCACAGTTTAAGTGGCAATGAGCATGTGAACAAGTGGTAACTCACAGCCCACAGATGTCGGTGCATTGCGGCATTTTAGCACATGCAAGTGCGTGAATTAGCGTACGCAACGACCTGATTGGCTAACTTCAGTGTTACATAACTCGGAAGCGGCGGAACATTTCGAATTTTCTCTTATTTATTATTTGCTCATCACTATCTTCCCTGAAACATCCTTAAGAGCTTTTCAGACAGTATCTGACCACCCTGTGTAATAGTATGCAACAACCGCGAAATAAAACAAGCCTTCCAATGCTTAATTTTTTCCATAGGATATCATTGTTGTTTCCTCCTCCACCTCAGACTGAAGAATTCATACATGAATTTTGAAAAGTATTACAGGTGTACAACAGTTGTGAACGAAGGCTAGTTTGTAAGTCAAGAGGAATTTGCGATACTATATTAGCAATTTCCAGCAGCAGCGTAATATTAATGGCTTCTGTGAAGTCATTTCTTGGAGCACTTTGCCTGTAGTGTACACTGTATTTTTAAAGGTTTCATAGCATTGTTCATTTTCACGTTTTTTCTTGTTTCGAAACAAATTCTTTTTAAATCTTTATTTTGTATCATAAAAATAAAATATTTTCTGTTCCGGCGATAACTCCAAAATTTCCCCAAGTTTTCATTGCGAAATGTGGAGCCGGTGGCAAGTGCGAGTACTGCGCCCGATTGTGTTGATGTTTCTGAAGATGGCTGGAGAGCTGATAGTGAAATTCTTGGAGTGCGTTTCGTTATTTGAAACTAGTTGAGGAGGTTAAGAATCCGATGACCCCTTTAGCTCTTGCCAAAGGATGTTGTAATAAGTGATTCAATTTACTCATGCGTAAGTTATATACGAGGCGCTGAGAACCATAAGGACCTAAAGTATATTACCGTCGGTTGTGAGATTCTACGATTTATGCATGCTCCTGACATCTGTTGATCTTATGGTGAGTGAGGTTTATCTGTGCTTTAGGCTCACACTATATGCATGAACTTTCACGAAAAGCTGACTCATCGATTTTCTGTTATTCTGTTCCATGTGGGCTCGATGACGTAGCATTTATGCACGTTCGTGAGGCCGGTATACACTATCAACTTTCTTTGTCAAAGATGTGATCAAATATGTGATCAAATATTCGTCAAATATATTTGACAAAGATCTTCGACTTGGCGCTAAAAAGGAGTATTACACCGTCATCATATTTTTCGTCAAAGTTCAAGATGGCTGACAACAACTTGTTATTAACGCAACAGTTGCATGTAATACAATTGCACTGTGTGCACATGTGGAAGAGAAGTGGGAAAAAAGGAAACGTACCTGGGTGAAGCCGTTGGTTTTACGACGACGCGATAAAAGCATTCAACAAAACTTTTTACGTGAGCTTATAGTGGAGGTCGTCAAGTCGTACATCAGTTACTTAACAATTAATGAGCATACATTTCTGTATGTACTCAGTGTAGTGTATCTTCATATCACAAACCACAATACTCACTTAAGAACTGCTATATCTGCAGAAGACAAGATAACTAACATTCTGATTCCTTGCTACAGGAGAGAGGTTAGGTTGGGTTAGGATAGGTCTCCAATCTTCTTAATCTATTTTTGTATTCAGGGTGCCTCAAGTTGTAAAGCGCCTCATCAGCTTCATAAATCTCTATTAATTTTGTAGTTGTCGGTACACACCAATAGTATTTACCGGCAATGTTTAAAAAAACACTACAGATGACAGAACGCTGCAGCGATGCTAGCGCTCCACATGGTAACATGTCACTTTGCAGTGAACAGAAGACAAGCGACATATTTGATCAAATCTACAGCGAGGCCCTAGATTTGATCAAATATTTGACGACATTTGACAAAGTTCCCTATTACACCATCAAATTTCTTTGACAAAGATATTTGACAAAGATGTTGGACAAAGAAATTTGATAGTGCAATACTGGCCTGACACTGTCGATCTAATAGTGAGTCAGGTTTATCACTGCTGTAGGTCCACATTGTTTATAAGAACATTCACGAAAAGCTCTTTCAAAGATCCTCTCTTATTTAGTTCCATTTGGGCTCGATGACAGTGTGTTTAGGCCCTTACGGTTCTCAGCATCTGACGTATTCGTAAAATATGTATTTGTAGTTGACATCGTTTAAGCTATGACTTGGAATCAACAAATCGGCTAATCACCCAACTGCGTATCGTATTTTCCACTTGAGCTAGACAACTAATATTTATTTTACTTTACTAGTTTCGACTATTTTGCAAGTATATTTTTTTAGTTTGTACTATATATCGGGCAATCCACTTCAGCTGTAGACCTTTCTAATGTTTTTTTTACGATAAACACAGCGGAATTCTTTTTGTGATTTTCTCCTTATACATACATAACGGTTTATCGTACTCTCTCTCTTCACTTGATCTGACAATGAGCTCTAGCTTACATTACAGTACTAGTTACGATTGTTTTACGACAAACTTGTTTTTTATTCAGTTTGCCCACTGTAGTTCATTTCACATGTAGAGATTTTCACGATAACCGAAGCGTTCTCTTCCCGATAATAGATGTTCCTTTTATTAGTCTGTGAATCTGTTTCATATGATTTCCTGTTTCACTTCGGTTCAAATTATGTCCAAAGATAAGATGCTATAGTAGCCATGCTGATTCTACAGTCTGACGCATACTCGATTATTCATTTTACCGCTATTCAAACTAGACAAGTAATAAAGAGAGCTAATTTCACCGAGTAAGAATCCGCGTTTTGTTTAGGTATCCAACAGATTCACTATCGCTGCTGTAAATTCGTAGCTACGTGACCCTCTTTCAATAAATAGAACACTTCTTTGAAATACAAATATCTCTGGCACTCGTGTTATTACGAAGGATGAAGCTATGTTTCATCTTTGGCGTTCTGACAAAATGTCTCTACGATGCCTTCCGAAATTAGAAATGTCATAAAATATTACACCCTGCTAATTTTGTGCTCAGTTGTGCCACCCACGTCTTCAGTGCTGAGATTTCACATTCTGCCAGAAGCAGACAGTATACACTTCCGAGACGTTTTGGTGGTGTCCAGTGAGGTGCACAGGCCCCTAGCAAGGCAGACGAAGCGGTCACTACCCGAGGAATGCTCCGTACTGTCACTCCCCATCGACGGCGATAGTCGCGTTTTCTGTGTGTTCGAGGAACCCCTGGGAGCAGGCGTCGATGTCGTAAATCGGGAAACTATCATCGAACTAGGTGGGATCCGCTTGAACTTAAGCGATGCCCACTTGAAGGTGGCGCGTGGTTACGACGTACAAAGGCCTCAGACTGGAGACCTTGACGGCTACCTCAGCAATGGTCGTTTCTTTGGGAAGTTGCACTATGGCGACGACATGTACTATTTGGAGCCTGCTACCAGGTAGGGAGAACAAAGTTATTTCAGTGCAGATCTACAGTTTCTTTACTGTGCTCTCAGTTATGAGATGTCGAATGCCTCTTGAACGTACGGTAGTACATAGGATTTTATTCTGTGAAGGAGCTAGCCCTAGTTGTTTAAAGCCTTTCGTTGTAATGCATCACTTACATTCATGTGCTGGCGCTAATTTTGTTCTTTCTAATCAGCAGTTAACCACGATACGTAATGGATAATTTGATGACGAATTTCTTTCTCCTCTGTTGGTCCCAATTGAAAAATTCGCTGCCAAGTTAGGACCGTTATTCTTACAGATTAAACATTAAACTGAAGTCAGTAGGCTTATTTCCAGTTATTACTATTCTTTATTTGATGCTAGAGGAGTTTTGAGAATCTGAATCTCGTACCTTAGTTAGGAAATAGCTTAGTCTGTGTACCACTGGTGTTTAAACAACGTCAGTTTCAATGTCTTACTTGGGAAAATTTGCGTCTGTGTTGTATATGTCACTAAAAGGTATTACAACTAATATCTAAAGCTACGAAAAATAATGTTGCATATTTATTATAGGTTAATAGTCTCGCTTTTGATTTATAGCACGTAAGTTCTTCGTATCACAGTAAGTAGAGATACTCGTACGTTTCACAAACCATCCTATATTGCAGTATGGAGAGGTTAAAACTTTGACTCTGTAGAGGTGTGCAGGACTACTCCCGTGAGTAATTTGCTTTGTGATGATTGATGTTGTATGACGTCGTTGAAGTCTGAACTCTGAATACCGTTATTTTGGAAATCGTTGTTGGATCCGTGCAAAGTTTTGTCCTTCCGTCAACTGAGAGGTTTTCCAGAATCGATACCGATCATCAAAAGCCCCTTTATTTTCAATGGTTACGGAGTCTGATGTAGCTGTACACAGAAATGTATTCCTTCTGTGATGCTAGTCTTTGCTAACTGGTCAAAATTTAGTTGTCCCTGATTCAGTTGTAGTGTAATGCCTCGAGTGTGATTTTATGCAGCTCTCCATGCTAGTCTACACTGCCAAGCATCTCCATCTGTTCACAGCTACTGTAACCAACATTCATTTGTACCTGATTACTGTAGTCAAGCCTTGATTTCCTGTGTAATTTTAGCCGCACACTCTTCTCTGAATCACCAAATTGACGATTCCTTGATATTTCAGAATGTGTCCCACCACGCTATCTGTTCTTTCTATCAAGTTGTGCCATAAATTCCTTTTTTGTACAATTCAGTTCCTCCCCATTAATTATAATATTTTTCTATCTCATCGGCAGTCTTCTGTAGCACCACATTTCAAACGCTTCTGTTCTCTTCTTGTCTGAACTGTTTATCTTCCATGTTTTACTTAAAGTGTAATGCTCGATTAATTTCGGCTGCATTCAATTATTCCTGTTTTCTTTTTGTTGATATTCAACTCACGGCCTCTTTTCAAAACACTATCCATTTCTTTCGACAGATCTTCCAAGTTCTTTGCAGTCTGTGATACAGTTACATCTGCAAATCTCAGTTTTCATTTTTTAAATTATCTTTCCAAGGAAGAGACCATATACCTGCCACTGTAAAAGAAAAGAAATTACGTACGATGTCCCTCAAGAATCTATTCTGGGCACAGTGTAATTCTTAATATTTACCAATGACCTAGAGTTATCCAGCAATTCCCAGAAACATATAAACTTTTCGGACAACACAAATATATTAATAACAGACAAGACTACTGCAGGAGTACAATATGAAATACAAAATTGCAGAATTACGACTGTTATATGGGGTAACTTTTGGGGCAACTCGCCATTAAGCAAAAACTGTTTCATAACACAAAGGAGGATCATAAGGGCAACTGAAAATACAGCACCCAGAAACCCTTGCAAACCCCTATTTAAAGCTCTCCAGATACTACCATTGCTATACCTGAAAATTCTTGAGTTATAAATGTATATTAACCTTTCTTCAGTACACTTTGTAAAATAAGGATCAAACTGCCTCGCGTGTTCCTACATTTCTACAGAACCCAAACTGATCCTCCTTGATGTGCCAATAATGCAACTATGATGGTTCCTTTATATTCGCACCTGCCTGCACCTGCTTGCTTTGGAGTAGGAATTATTACATTCTTCTTGAGGCTTGGGGGTATTTCGCCACTCTCATCCATTTTGCATATGATGTGAAACAATGTTATCATGATATGTTCACCCAAAAATCTCAATAATTTTCAGGGAATGTCATCTACTCCAACTTCTTTGTTATTAGTTGGGTCTTCCAGTGCTATATCAAATTCTCCTTGCGGTATCACATCTCCAATCTCATCGTCTTCTACTTTCTTCCCCCTTACCATAATATTGTCTTCAAGCTCTTTTTCCTTCTACATCTCTTCTGTACATTCTTTTCAAGACTTCAGCCTTCGCTTATTTTTTTAGCACTTGCTTTTTATCTGTGTTCGTAATATTTATAAACATGCTTCCCTTTCCTCCAAACGTTTTTTAAATTTTCGTATAGGCGGCATTTATCTGCCCATAGTCATACTTGCTTCTACAGCTTTTTTTTTCTCCTCTAGCCATTTAGTCTTGTTTAATTTTATGTATTTTTATAATTACTTTCTGCTTTCTCATTTAAATTCAACGTTCGTGTGTAATCCAAGGATTTCTATTGGACCGTGTCTTTCTGACTATTTGGTCCTTTCCTCCCTTCGCTATTTCATTTCTAAAATATTTTTTTTTCACTTCTTCCATTCGTCTTCTATTTTATTCCTTGCCCTGTTTCATTCAGTCGTTGCCTAATTATAATCCGTCTGGAATTTTCCGGTGCGTCCAGGTCTTTTCCGCATATACAATATCTGTTCACGATTATTTAGCTGAAGGTTAGCAATGATTAAATTACGTTCTGTGCAAAACGCTGCCAGGTAGCTTTCCCTTGCGTGTTCGCTCCGTGTCTCTCTTGAGTTAATGCGTTCAGTATGCTGTCTGTAGTAGCTTGCCCATATTCCTGTTTTATTTTTCAGTATAAATCTACTCCTGCTTTACATTTGTTTATTTTGTTTGTTGATGACATTGTTCTTCCTTGAGGAGGTGTCCTATTGTTGCTGCCATTCACTAATTTCCATTATATCTAACGTCACCAAATTCTTTCCTCTTTTAAAATTCGTTAGTCTACCAGACCGATTAATGGATATATCGTTCCATTATATGACTCGCAGAGCGCCAGTTTTGTTTCTCCTGATGACAATCTCCTGAGTAGTCCCCGCCTGGAAACGCCACTATTTTAACCATATTTAACCCATGTAGTAGAGCTGCGTAGTGTCGGAAAATATAATGGCTGCCGTTTCCCACCAACATACCACGATCATGTTTGCTAATGTTACACGACCATATCACTCTATCATCCAGAATGTTATACCTGTAACTACAGGAAAGGTTGCTGCCCCTCCTCTGGAACCTTACGATAGCTTGGGCTGTCCGCAGATACTCCCCACTGTACAGGGTGTTTCAAAATGAGTATCGGGGTCTTAAGGCTGTGTAGCATTTTTTACATTCAACTAAACAATTGTGAATAATGCATCAAATGAGCAAATCACATTGTTTTTCTTACATGTGTTCAATGTGAGTATCATTCATCACATGGCACACATGGACTCGATAGGCGAGTTATTCCCAAATCTTGATCAGTGTGCCTGGAGTAATTGTAGCAACAAGTGCTTCAATTTTGTTCCTTAAGTCAGATAGATCAGCTGGTTGTGGATGCAAATTGATATAATTCTTTATTAACTCCCAAAGGTAAAAATCGCATGGCGCGAGATCGGGCGAACGTGGAGGGCCTGTCATCTAGCCCCTTGCGGCCAATTAGGTGGTCGAGCAGAACATCATTTAACCATCACATATTTACGAGGAGAACACGACAAGTGCCATCGCCCGATTTCCCAGGAAGTTCGCCAAGTGGAAAAGGAGTCACAATAAGCAAACACATGTCTCGGCTTATCCTTAGGTAGTACACAGTTTTTTTTTAGAAAAGGTATTTTGCAGGTACTTTATCTTCTTGCTACCCCACGATATCCTCAGATCAAACGCTGGCTCACTGTTTAGCGACATGGCTACTTGATTCAACGCCCAGTGTTCGAAACTCGGATTACTGTTTTTATTTATTTTATTTCACCTTTATCATTTTCATATATCGACCTATGCTTGTAGGTTATTCCTGCACGAATGTTTCTTTCCATATGAGGTGTTACAAGTATTACGTTAATTGTAAAATTACAAATGGATTTCACAACAAGTGTCATGTATTTATTATACACTATGTGATCAAAAGTATCCGGACACCTGGTTGAAAATAACTTAAAAGTTCGTGGCACCCTCCATCAGTAATGCTGGAATTCAATGTGGTGTTGGCCGACCCTTAGCCTTAATGACAGCTTCCACTCTCGCAACCATACGTTCAATCAGGTGCTGGAAGGTTTCTTGGGGAATGACAGCCCATTATTCACGGAGTGCTGCATTGAGGAGAGGTGAGTCCTGGCACGAAGTCGGCGTTCCGAAACATCCCAAAGGTGTGCTGTAGGATTCAGGTCAGGACTCTGCGCAGGCTAATCCAATACATTGATGTCATTGTCGAGTAACCAATCCGCCACAGACCGTGCATAATGAACAGGTACTCGATCGTGTTGAAAGATACAATTGCCATCCCCGAATTGCTCTTCAACAGTGGGAAGTAAGAAGGTGCTTAAAACATCATTGTAGGTTTGTGCTGTGATACTGCCACGCAAAGCAAGGGGTGCAAGCCCCCTCCATGAAAAACACGACCACATCATAACACCATAGCCTCCGAATTTTACTGTTGGCACTACACATGCTGGTAGAGGACGTTCAGTTCACTGGACACTCGCCATACCCATACTCTGCAATCGGATCGCCACATTGTGTACCGTGATTCGTCACTCCACTCAACGTTTTTCCACTGTTCAATTATCCAATATTTACGCTTCTTACACCAAGCGAGGCGTCGTTTGGCATTTACCGGCGTGATGTGTGGCGTATGAGCAGCCGCTCGACCATGAAATCCAAGTTTTCTCACCTCCCGCCTAACTGTCACAATGCTTGCAGTGGATCCTGATGCAGTCTGGAATTCCTGTGTGATGGTCTGGATAGATGTCTGCCTATTAGACATTACAACCCTTTTTAACTGTCGGCGGTTTCTGCCAGTCAACAGACGAGATTGGGCTGTACGCTTTTGTGTTTTACGTGTCCCTTTACATTTCCGCTTCACGATCACATCGGAAACCGTGGACCTAGGGATGTTACGGAGAGTGGAAATCTCGCGTACAGACGTGACTCAAGTGACAACCAATCACAAATCTTGGTTTCTGTAAATTTAAAAAAATAGTGACTGGTTTCTGTATTTTTGCAAGTAATAAATATGCTATCATTTTTTGAGTGTCTTCGTACGCTAGTGGAATATTGGCTCTTGCTCTGTACATGACTTATTTAAATGTATCACTAAATTTCATTTTCTTCTGGCCATTCTTTCATGGTATAATGGAACCACATTTATCCAGCCTTCGTTAATTCGGATTTCCAGCCAGATCGTGTTTCTGTACAGTATTTGATCTCCAGAAATTATAGTGACAATAATCGACGATGACAATCATTAGATTTATCCACTGATCATTCAAAGATCCTGGTACTGTATCAGCTAACCAATTTACTTTGAGATGTACAGTACTGTATTACTGCACTCCCCCTCCCCCCAGCCTTCATTAATAGCGAGTGAAAAATAACATGAAAGAGTCATGCGTGACGTCATTACAACTTGTAAACGCTGTATCGAAGATCAAAGAGGCCATGTATCGACTTTCAAGGTCATTCGTGATGCTAAACTGTAGTAGCCATTTTTGCAGACGAACTAAGGGAGCGGCTCATTATATCCTCAGTTGGTATATTCACTACAATTTTGGAAGTTGTTGAAATCTGTATTTTCTTCAGAAGTGTGAACCTGCCAACTTTTGGGAAAGAAGATTCCACAGTGGGCTATCTAAATAGTAAAATTGGCTCTTGTCAGAGGATAGGCAGTGTGGCTCAGTCATTTACACTGAAGAGGCAAAGAAACTGGTACACTGGCCTAATATAGTGCAGAGCCCCCGCGAGCACGCAGAAATGCCGCAGCACAATGTTGTATGGACTCGACTACTGACTGAAGTAGTACTCGAGGGAATTGACACCATAAATCGTGCAGGGCTGTCCATAAATCCGCAAGAGTACGAGGGGGCTGAGATCTCTTCTGAACAACACATTGGAAGGCATGCTAGATATGATCAATAATGTTGCCAGCGACAGTGTTTAAACTCAGAAGAGTATTCCTGGAGACACTCTGTAGCAGTTTTGGACGTATGGGGTGTCGTGTTGTAAATCCGTTGGAATGCATGATGAACACGAATGGATGCGGGTGATCAGACATGAGGCTTACATTCGTATCTAGACGTATCAGTCGTCCATTATCACTCCAACTGCACACGCTCCACACGCTTTCAACAGCTTGAACGGTACCCAGCTGACATGACCTGGATTCATGAGGTTCTCTCCATACCCGTACACATCCATCCGCTCGATACAATTTGAGGCGAGACTCGTCCGACCAGGCACCATGTTTCCAGTCATCAGCAGTCCAATGTCAATGTTGGTGGGCCCAAGCGAGGCGTAAAGGTTAGTGTCGTGCAGTCATCAAGGGTATAAGAGTGGGCCTTCGGCTCGAAAAGCCCGTATCCATGATGTTTCGTTGAATGGTTCGCACGCTGACACTTGTTGATGGCCCAGTATTGAAAGCTGCAGCAATCTGCGGAAGGGTTGCGCTTCTGTCACTCTGAACGAATCTCTTCAATCGTCGTTGGTCCCGTTCTTGCAGGAACTACGTACGCTCGTGAAATGGTTGTATGGGAAAATCGCCACTTCATCGCTACCTCGGAGATGCTGTGTCCCATCGCTTGCTTCCCGACTATGACACCAGGTTCATACTCACTTAAATCTTGATAACCTGCCATTGCAGCACCAGTAACCGACATAACAACTGCGCCAGACACTTGTTGTCTTATATTGGCATTGTCGACCGCAGCGCCGTATCCTGCGTTTTACATATCTCTGTATTTGAAAACACATGCCTATACGAGTTTCTTTGGCACTTCACTGTAACTGCACATATAGAGTGTCAGATGTCCCATGTTCAAAACTACCAGGAAAATGACTTTTTTAATCCGAAACTTGCCACCAAGAAGCAGTCTTACAGAGTCCACGTTAACTTCGACGCAAGTAGGGAATTACCTTCAGAAATGATTCAGTTGTTAAAATTAAAGACTGAAATTTCCAACAACAAAGTAGAATTTGACAGATACCCTCCATATTGTCAACTAATTATTAATACCGGTATCAGTGAAGAATTGCATCAGCGTGTCTGAAGTTGTCCTAGGAGTTTATTAGTATCGGCAAGGATTATTGAATCTGACCTTCAAACACAAGTTTGAGATTTTCGATCTCACCAGGGAGAAAGACCACTGCCAGTCTGACTTCCTCACCATGAGACATCGGAGAAGTCATTGTTGTTGTTATGGTCTTCAGTCCTGAGACTGGTTTGATACAGCTCTCCATGCTACTCTATCCTGTGCAAGCTTCTTCATCTCCCAGTACCTACTGCAACCTACATCCTTCTGAATGTGCTTAGTGTATTCATCTACTAGTCTCTCTCTACGATTTTTACCCTCCACCCTGCCCTCCAATACTAAACTGGTGATCCATTGATGCCTCAGAACATGTCCTACCAACCGATCCTTTCTTCTAGTCAAGTTGTGCCACAAATTTCTCTTCTCCCCAATCCTATTCAATACCTCCTCACTAGTTATGTGATCTACCCATCTAATCTTCAGCATTCTTCTGTAGCACCACATTTCAAAAGCTTCTATACTCTTCTTGTCCAAACTATTTATCGTCCATTTTCACTTCCATACATGGCTACACTCCATACAAATACTTTCAGAAACGACTTCCTGACATTTAAATCTATACTTGATGTTAACAAATTTCTCTTCTTCAGAAACGCTTTCCTTCCCATTGTCAATCTACATTTTATATCCTCTCTACTTCGACCATCATCATTTATTTTGCTCCCCAAATAGCAAAACTCATTTACTACTTTAATTGTCTCATTTCCTAATCTAATTCCCTCAGCATCACCTGATTGAAATCGACTACATTCCATTATCCACGCCGGCCGCGGTGGTCTAGCGGTTCTGGCGCTGCAGTCCGGAACCGCGGGACTGCTACGGTCGCAGGTTCAAATCCTGCCACGGGCATGGATGTGTGTGATGTCCTTAGGTTAGTTAGGTTTAAGTAGTTCTAAGTTCTAGGGGACTTATGACCTAAGATGTTGAGTCCCATAGTGCTCAGAGCCATTTTGAGCCATTATCCTCGTTTTGCTTTTGTTGATGTTCATCTTATACCCTCCTTTCAAGACACTGTCCAATCTGTTCAACTGCTCTTCCAAGTCCTTTGCTGTCTTTGACAGAATTACAATGTAATCGGCGAACCTCAAGTTTTTATTTCTTCTCCAAGGATTTTAATACCTACTCCGAATTTTTCTTTTGTTTCCTTTACTGCTTGCCCAATATACAGATTTAATAACATCTGGGAGAGGCTACAGCCCTGTCTCACTCCCTTCCCAACCACTGCTTCCCTTTCATGCCCCTCGGCTCTTATAACTGCCATCTGGTTTCTGTACAAATTGTAAATAGCCTTTCGCTCCCTGTATTTTACCCCTGCCACCTTTAGAATTTGAAAGAGAGTATTCCAGTCAACATTGTCAAAAGCTTCCTCTAAGTCTACAAATGCTAGAAACGTAGGTTTGCCTTTCCTTAATCTTTCTTCTAAGATAAGCCGTAGGGTCAGTATTGCCTCACGTGTTCCAGTATTTCTACGGAATCCAAACTGATCTTCCCCGAGGTCGGCTTCTACCAGTTTTTCCATTCGTCTGTAAAGAATTCGTGTTAGTATTTTGCAGCCGTGGCTTATGAAACTGACAGTTCGGTAATTTTCACGTCTGTCAACACCTGCTTTCTTTGGGATTGGAATTATTATATTCTTCTTGAAGTCTGAGGGTATTACGCCTGTCTCATACATCTTGCTCACCAGATGGTAGAGTTTTGTCAGGACTGGCTCTCCCAAGGCTGTCAGTAGTTCTAATGGAATATTATCTACTCCCGGGGCCTTGTTTCGACTCAGGTCTTTCAGTGTTCTGTCAAACTCTTCACGCAGTATTATATCTCCCATTTCATCTTCATCTACATCCTCTTCCATTTCCATAATATTGTCCTCAAGTACATCGCCCTTGTATAGACCCTCCATACACCCCTTCCACCTTTCTGCTTTCCCTTTTTTGCTTAGAACTAGGTTTCCATCTGAGCTCTTGATATTCATACAAGTGGCTCTCTTTACTCCAAAGGTCTCTATAATTTTCCTGTAGGCAGTATCTATCTTACCCCTAGTGAGATAAGCCTCTACATCCTTACATTTGTCCTCTAACCATCCCTGCTTAGCCATTCTGCACTTCCTGTCGATCTCATTTTTGAGACGTTTGTATTCCTTTTTGCCTCCTTCATTTACTGCATTTTTATATTTTCTCCTTTCATCAATTAAAATGAATATTTCTTCTGTTACCCAAGGATTTCTACTAGCCTTCGTCTTTTTACCTAATTGGTCCTCTGCTGCCTTCACTACTTCATCCCTCAAATATACCCATTCTTCTTTTACTGTGTTTCTTTCCCCCATTCCTGTCAATTGTTCCCTTCTGCTCTCCCTGAAACGCTGTACAACCTCTGGTTTAGTCAGTTTATCCAGGTCCCATCTCCTTAAATTCCCTCCTTTGCAGTTTGTTCAGTTTTAATCTACAGTTCATAACCAATAGATTGTGGTCAGAGTCCACATCTGCCCCTGGAAATGTCTTTCAATTTAAAACCTGTTTTCTAAATCTCTGTCTTACAATTATATAATCTACCTGATACCTTCTAGTATATCCAGGATTCTTCTATGTATACAACCTTCTTTCATGATTCTTAAACCAAGTGTTAGCTATGATTAAGTTGTGCTCTGTGCAAAATTCTACCAGGCGGCTTCCTCTTTCATTTCGTACCCCCAATCCATATTCACCTACTACATTTCCTTCTCTCCCTTTTCCTACTATCGAATTCCAGTCACCCGTGACTACTGAATTTTCGTTTCCCTTCACTATCTGAATAATTTCTTTTATCTCATCCTACATTTCATCAATTTCTTCGTCATCTGCAGAGCTAGTTGCCATATAAACTTGTACTACTGTGGTAGGCGTGGGCTTCGTGTCTATCTTGGCCACAATAATGCGTTCACTATGCTGTTTGTAGTAGCTCACCCGCACTCCTATTTTTTTATTCATTATTAAACCTACTCCTGCATTACCCCTATTTGATTTTGTATTTATAACCCTGTATTCACCTGACCAAAAGTCTTGTTCCTCCTGCCAGCGAAATTGACTAGTTCCCACTATATCTCACTTTAACCTATCCATTTCCCTTTATAAATTTTCTAACCTACCTGTCCGATTAAGGGATCTGACATTCCACGCTCCTATCCGCAAAACGCCAGTTTTCTTTCTCCTGATAACGACGTCCTCTTTAGTATTCCCCGCCCAGAGATCCGAATGGGGGACTATTTTCCCTCCGTAATATTTTCCCATGAGGACGCCATCATTTAATCATACAGTAAAGCTGCATTCCCTCGGGAAAAATTACGGCTGTAGTTTCCCCTTGCTTTCAGCCGTTCGCAGTACCAGCACAGCAAGGCCGTTTTGGTTAATGTTACGAGGTCAGATAAGTCAATCATCCAGACTGTTACCCCTGCAACTACTGAAAAGGCTGCTGCCCCTCTTAAGGAACCACACATTTGTCTGGCCTCTCAACAGATACCCCTCCGTTGTAGTTGCACCCACGGTACAGCTACCTGTATCGCTGAGGCACGCAAGCCTCCCCACCAATGGCTATGTCCATGGTTCATGGGGGGGGGGGGGAGAAGTCATTAGTAACATATAATGTTAACGTAGTACATGGAAACGAAATGAGAAGCTAAATTTAACATTAATGTCTAATGTCAAATTTAAATTCTCATTTCGTTTCCATGTACGTGATAGGTACGTCATTTTTGCTGAAATTAGGTGACTAAGAGTTTTTTTTCTCGAAAACGAGTTTCACTTGATCGTACTAAGGTGACAATATTTGTAAATGACCAATTATACTAGTACAACACAAAGCTTTATTAACATTACCCATCTGACACTTACTTTCAATACGTTTTAAAATTTGCAACAGTACTTCCATTGTAGTTTCCACATGTTGATGAGTACTGAATTGAAGAATTCTGTACATGTTGACTTCTGGGTAAAATGGGACGAAGATATCAAACTACTTGGAAAAATAATCTGTGGCATGCTATGCCCTTCTGCATCTAAGGGGAGAACATTATGTTTCGTGTATTGAGGCACTACTTTGCTACATACACTGCCATTAGTCGTGCCCTAAGCTTTTAAAGTATGATGGGTAAATGGTATTTGAGAAAAAAGCTCTCCAGTCACCATGTTCAGCAAAGATGCTGTACCTATCATGTGCACAGTAACGAAATGAGAAGTTAAATTTAACATTAGATGTGACTAATAACTTTCCTGATGTCTCGCAGCGAATAAGTCAAACTAGCACCTGTCTTTCTCCCTGGTGATGTTGAAAATCTCAAAAGTGTGTTCAATAATCCTTACCGGTAGTAATAAACTTACTAGTACAACTTCAGACACACTGAAATGTCGTGTGGTTAGGGCTTCCCATCGGGTAGACTGGTCGCCTGGTGCAAGTCTTTTTAGCTTACGCCTCTTCAGCGACTTGCGTGTCAATGAGGATGATATGATCAAGACAACACAACACCCAGTCCCCCAGCCAAGCCGGTCGAAGTGGCCAAGCGGTTCTGGGCGCTACAGTCTGGAACCGCGCGACCGCTACGGTCGCAGGTTCGAATCCTGCCTCGGGCATGGATGTGTGTGATGTCCTTAGGTTAGTTAGGTTTAAGTAGTTCTAAGTTCTAGGGGACAGATGACCTCAGACGTTAAGTCCCATAGTGCTCAGAGCCATTTGAACCATTTTGAACCCCCAGCCAAGAAAATCTCCGACCCAGCCGGGAATCAAACCCAAGTCCCTCGCATAGAATCCTGTCGCGCTGACCACTCAGCTATCAAGACGGACTTCAGACACACTGATGCAGTTCTTCATTGAACTAGTATGTGTAACTGGTTGACAAAATGGAGGGTATCTGTCAAATTGTGCTTTGGCATTAGACGTTTCAGTATTTAATTTTAACAACTGAATCATTTCTGAAGGTAATTCCCTATTTGTATCGAGTTAAACGTGAATCCCGTACAAGGCTGCTTCTTGGTGGCAATTTTCGCATTAAAAAAATAATTTTCAGTAGCTCTGAACAAGGGACCTCTGTCACCATCCATCCGCAATTAAATGACTGATCTACAGTGACTATGTTTAGATAATAGCCAATTTTCCCAGTTAGGTAGCCTTTTGGGGGGGTACCTTTTTTTTCCAAAAGTTGGCGGGTTCATACTTCCAAAGAAAATGCAGACATCAATAGCTTCCAGATCTGTAGTCAATAAATCAGTTGAAGATGTAATGAGGCGCTCCTTTAATTAATCTACAAACATGGCTACCTCAGTTTAGCGCCTCGAACGAAGACACAAGTCGATATACGGCCTCACTTGATTTCGATGGAAGGTGTACACGTCATAATGACGTCACGCTTGGCTTTACCAACGTGCAACAAGACTCATCCGCGGTAGGTGAGGAGAAGTTCGGCAGCTAAAGCCAGCGCACAAACGTGTACCTCGCGCAACTCGTAAGCTACAACTAACAAGTA